>NC_048900.1:31636291-31700124 GCF_011077185.1 Oxyura jamaicensis | reverse complement strand
AATCTAACCGTAAAAGTGGCTCTAAAAGCACTGCAGGAGGTCTTGAAAAGCAGCTACCTAAAAGAATTAAGGATTTTTATTTATTTTTAATAAAAAAGGCTGACAAAGATCCGTAGCTCTATGTCTGTAGACTGCTGGCAGAAGATTAAATAAATAAATGCTTCACCACTGCCCTTTCAGTTCGGGACTTTATGTGATGCTTGTGATGCATTTTTTTTTTTTTTTCTGAGCCTCTGGTCGTTACTCAGACTTCCTAAAGTATGTTTGCATTCGCTAAAAGAATCAAAGTCTGTTATTGAATCCAACTATTCATGGTAATCGTTCTTTTTGTACTTATTTCAGATTAATGCTTATTCATATTTTTACTAGTAATAGTTTAGAATCTGTTAATTTAATATTTGATTCCAGGAAATACTAGGTTCTCTTCTCTTCTCTTCTCTTCTCTTCTCTTCTCTTCTCTTCTCTTCTCATTTCCTTTTTTCTTTTATTTTATGTTTTCTTTCTATGCAGAGCACTCTTCCTTGAGGAGGTGTTGCAAGTGCTCGAGGCCCCCACTTACCCTTCTGGGAGCAGTTTCCAGTTCATGTGTCCTTTCTGAACCAGGGCAGCCAGCCCCGCGCACAGTGGTGTGTCCTGTACTGGGTACCCAACACTGAAAAGTTATCTCATTCTTTTGCGATAAAAGAAGGCTTTATAATTAACTCACTATGTGATTAAATAAATGAATAAAAGACAGGAATTGAAGGGTAGAAAGAGAAAATCTGAACACTACATCAGGATCTTACACTAGAGAAACTTATGGGTGCTGCCAGTTCAGTACCATGCCTCATTTCTTCAAGAATTTTTAAAGGTGTGGTTGTAGTTTTCTTGAGAAAGATCCTCAAAGCAAGGTCAAGACCAAGACCGGATGATGCAAAGCAATGTAAAAATATTTGCCAGCTGCTATCTTTGCTCAGAAGGCTTCTGCTCACTTCCTTGAGCTGAAGGTGCCTGCTTGCTGCTGTCGGATGAGCTGCGTGCTGTGGAGGTGACCGTATACCAGAGGCCTTAGCAGCCGCACATCTCCATCCTGGTGGGCAACATGTGCAGGGTGGGGGCAGCTCTGGGGAGGTGTTGGAGGTTGAGGCAGGGATGCAGAAGAGTAAAGGGAAAAAATAATGGAAGGAATGAGAAGAGAGAGTGGGAGAGGAACTGTGGGAGAAACAGGAGGGAGAAAGAGGCATGGCATGGCATGGCGAGGCATGGCATGGCATGGCATGGCATGGCATGGCAGGGAAAATAGTGAACCCAGCAGCAGGAGACACAGCTTGAAAGGCAGTGTATAGACTCAGGCGGTTCAGGAGCCAACCAGGTGCACAGCAGGGTATTAAACTGGTGAGGGGCTCTGAATGGAAGGGTGAAAGGAGCAGATGATAGCTTTATTTATTTTATTTTATTTTATTTTATTTTTTTCTTGGGAAATGATGTACGCGTGCTAATATGATTCCAAGGAGGACTTAATGTGTTTAATTCTCACCAGTTGTATTCGGTGTCTGATACAAAATACTCCAGAAAAGTACAAGGAGCATCACTGTACACTAGTAATTTTTGGATCTTAAGACAGATAGGAAGGTTAAATACAAACATAGTCTCAGTGATAAGGTTTGCACATTTTTCTACAAATTTGACACAAAACACATTGTCTTATTTGTTCCAGTGTAGCATTCAGAGCTGTGTTATTTATAAAAGAGCAGCAAGACTTGCTTTGCAGAATTTTCTGTACAAGTCTCATGTTTCCATTCTAGGACAGAGGAGAAATGGTGTCACTGTCCGGATAATTTTCAGCCAGATAGAAGTAACAGTAATTCCAAAACACAGTTGTACTCTTTAAACAAATAGCTATTCAAAGCATGGGCCTTTAACATTTATTTATTTATTTATTTTTTTTAATTTTATATATTTTTTTTTATGCTCATGCATTTTACAGGTCATTATTGCTCTATTGCATATTACCATAAAAACCTCACTGTCTCCATAATGGCTTGAAAACTGTTTCATTAATATTTTAATATGAAGCTTTTTACAGGTAATGTTTTGTCAATCTTCTTAAAGTGCTGTACATTACATTCTAAGAATTATGTACATTTTTTTCGTACTTCATGAATATTAACTGTGACTAGCAAGGGTTTCCTTAGAACTTGAAGATCTCTTCCAGACAATGTTTTATTTGATTAAACTCTTCATAAGAGACCAGAGTCAAACCTTTCAGGAAAAAAAATACCTTTTTATAAAAACATCCTAATTTTTCTAATTTCTGTTGCATTAAAATCGATCTCTACCACTGAACAAGGAGTATCTGTATAAAGTTAATTTAGAATGACTGATGCTCCTTAAGTAACAAACCCAGATGTAAATTAAATAAAAGATGAAACTGGTAGTTTTTTTTTTTTTTTTTTTTTTTTTTTTTCCAGTCACCAGTGCCAGCTGCATTTCAAAAGATTAAGAAAATTAATTAAAAACATAATTCTAGAATTAACTTATTTTCATTTGCACACGGAAACATATGTAAGCATATGAGCATGAAATATTTAAAAGTATGTGTTTAAGATGCTTTTATACATTAAAAAACCCGTCTTTTGGCAGCGAGGGGATGCTGCTCTAGAGCTTCCAGCTCCTCAGTCTGCAGCAGCCGTGGCTCTGGAGGCAGAGCCTGGGCTCACCTTCCCCTGGGCACAGATGCTGCTTTCCCCGTTGCCATGCCATCCTGGCTGTCCTGACCTTCCGCAGAAATATGCATTGCTTGAAGACACTTATTTTGCCACCTTTTTGGATTTGGTATTTTTAAATTAAATTATGTTTTCCCGATTTGTTCTATAGGAAACTGAGTGGGAATATCGAGTCTCCCTTCTGATCATTACAGAATTTGAGTACTTCTTTCAATGTGCACGCGTTTATTTTACCCTTCATCAATATTTGTGATCTTCATTTGAATGAACCCCAAGTTCAGACTGTAGTTTGCACTGGTTCTCATTGGGTAAATCCTCTGGGATCAGAGCAGAAAGATTTCGTCTCACTGCCTGACGGTGGTGCTACAGTACCGTGGGAAATGGTCCTCTTCCTGGTGCGTCATTGGCTCAGTTCTTGTGTTCCATCTTTTCTTGGGCTGTATCTGTATGAGACTGGCTATGTCTCATGTTGTTCAAGTGAGAATAAAGATACAATTCATTGTACATAGGTAGAATCGTTGGTTATAAACAGCTAAATAGAAGGAAGACTAAATCATGCTTACCAGAATCCTATGTTCTTTGCGTCAACATCCACACCAAGGGAGCAAGCTATCTGACAAAAGTCAAGCAGTAACCCAAGAGCAGACCACCCTTCTCAACAGACAGGGTCATCTTGTCTATTGGCTGTGAAATTCCAAGTTTGGAAGGGTCTAACTGTGACTGATGTAAGTAGATATTTTTACAGTCAATTTTCTTTCTTGTAGATGGCAGCTGGTCAGTCCACCCCATTCTGGCAGAATACTTGCACAGAGTATCTGAGAAAAACCTTACATTTTTATTACTTCTCATCTGCATATGTCATGGCCTATTGTCTATGGAAATGTCCTGTATTATTCATCCACCTTTCTGAGACACGCAAAATAAGCTTTGAAGAGCTCAACTACAGATTTTCTTAAATTTTCTAAACTTTCAGACTAGGTATTTCATTAATATTAAATGAATATTGCAGTATGGAAGTTCATTTAATTTCAGCTCCAATGAAAATATCAACTCCTCTTTACTTCAGTTTTTGAGTGCTTCCTACTTCTTCATATACTATGAAATAGTCATTAAGGTTGTTTTTATAGTAGAATTCCTTTGCTTAAACTTCAGCTGTGGAGACATTATGTCAGAGATGAAGGTGAACAAATTAAGTCAAAGCACAACTTCAGTGTGTAGTTGGAAAAACTTTGTGTATCATATCATTAAACCTGAACAGAACACTAATAGGGAAAAGCATTCACCTAGAAAACAAGTAAGTGCATTATTATTATTATTATTATTATTATTATTATTATTATTATGTCGTACTATCTTAGTGGTATCAAGAATAAGGAACATTAGAAAACCCACTTCTATGAATAGATGAAAAAGTTTGCTTCCTTCTTAGATATAACTTTCTCTGCTATTCTGCCTTTTCTACACTTTTTTGCCCTTTACAGTTAAAAGGTAGGATGGTTTTGTCCTACTTTTGTCAGTTAATGATAATTTTCTCTTCAGAGAGCAGGACTGGGATTTTTTTTTTCTTTTTAAGTTTAAAAATAACAAAATTGCTTCATGCATGCCATATGTCAGAAAAAAGAGGTAAGAAAGATGAGGGGAAATGCAGAGTAAAGAAGGTTGGTAGAATTGTTGGATTTGGTCCCTCTCATTTTTTTAGGTGATTTATTTACAACATCAATCTGTTACTTCTTTAAATGGGCTTATATTCTACAACTGTAATTCAATAATGACTTTCATATGGAAAATTCCTGTCTTAATGTGGAGTGAGATTATGATTAATTGAAAACTAACAATCCTGATTATCTGAAATTTAAAGAAGCAAGCATTTTGGAAGAGTTAGCTTCAGCTATATTTTCTGGGAACCAGGTATTTGATGATAAACACAATAAAGAACCACTTATGTAGTCTTTAAAGTGTGTTCTTTTTTTCTTGTCATGTCTGTCCAGTGAAAGTATGTTGCATTTCTTGCCACTGCTTCAAGAAGTTGCCATTGCTCCAAGAAGAACAGAAAAGTCCATGGAGTATTTCCTCATGAAAGTATTCCTTACGAAGTATTAGAGTTATATATTGGCACTATTCTTATGAGTTTGGTCACTTGCTTCAGGAGATCAGGCTCTTAACATTTCCTCAAGTGCCTTAAGGGTTTCATATGTATATTGCCTTTCTTTTAGTACAAAGTTTGTGGCAAATGTGCTAGAGATTGAATATAAGTTAACGTTAGAGAAAGGCAAACACAGGAGGATGGTCACTGCTACAGGGAGAACTGGAACTTCCCCATGGCACAGTGTGTTAAGTTCTCCCTACTGTGAATTATTAGATGAATTCTTAGAGTTTAAAACTGTCACTAGGCTTTCAGTGCAGCAATGCATTCTGGCCTAGGTCTAGAATCAGTGTGGTGAATTTCCATAAGTAATAGAAATTTTTAAAATTGTTTTAAAAGCATTGTCCTCCAGGTTTGTGATATACTTCTTAAGTAATTAGAATGAGCTAGTCTTTCCTATATGAGTTGGTTCTCGCATATTCTTAACTAATGACCTTACTGCACAGCTAGATCCTGCAAGTGTTCTTTTGTAGGAGTTACATCTTCTTTATATTATGAAAGGCTATTACCACAAAAACAAACAAACAAACAAACAAAAACAACAACAGCCAACCAATATACCTCCCCCCTCCCTCCCAAACAATAATCCACTAGTTTCTTTCTCTTGTGCATCTTCCCTCCCTCCTTTCTCCTAGATAAATCAGGGCATTAGCACTCAGATAGAAAATACTATATTTAACCTGTCACTTCTGTTCTGACACAGATCGACAGTGTATGAAACAAATTTAAATCTAAATTTGGCAGTAGGTTGACATCTGTCTTCAGAGACATAACTTGGGAGACAGTGAGACAACACTAGGAAAAATATAATTTCATCACTGAAAGAAATGGTTACTATTTTTTTTTTTTCTTTTAATCAAATGTGCAAGATAAGAAGTCATACATCATTGCACTGTATCTGGAAGTGATTTTTTTTGGTTTGTTTGTTTATATTTTTTTGGCATTGAAAGAAAACTACAGGTAGCGTATCATTTACTGAGGACATTGGGATGCGTATCACAGCCAATCTGGCTAAGTTGCTTGGCTGAGCTAAAAGGTAAAAACTAAATAGTGTGTTGGTTGACGTTCTGTGAAAGGAAAAGATTAGTATCAGACTAGAAAAGACAAGAAAAATCTCAGTGGAGGAAGGGATGGTCATAATTCCTTCATAATATGTCAAGAAGAAAAAAAAAATCATCCATAAATAAGATGAAACTTGTTGTATGAGGACAAGAGATGTCACCATGCACATAAGCAGGTGTGATATCTGCTGTTAATCTCACCCAGAACTTCTGGGTGCCTCATGAAAGACCCTCATTCATTCCTGGCCCCACGTTGGCAGTGGTCGTGCTGCTTGGTATGGAGGTGACTCCCAGCACCCCTGCTTGTGGACATCTGTGCAGAGCTACATCAAGCCTTCGCAAACACATGCTTTGACATTGGAGCAGATACTCATGGGTCTAATTCTAGTAGAAGTTTAGCTATTTCCAAGATAAAATTTGGATACAAATATGACAGTTGTGCTGATGCTTACAAACCATATAAAAGTAGTTAAATAAACGTGCAACGATTATAATGCTTATCCTTTCCGTTGGGAAAAGAAAATAAAAACAGAATTTCTAATTGTGTTTATTTCTTTTTAATACCCATCCTCATCCTCATGCTTGTAGTGTGTCATGCCATACCTTCTTTTTGTTGACATGGATCTAGGGGATTTGGCCTGTTTTCTGCAATAGATAATAATCTTCTCAGAGGATGAGCAACATGACAGCCAAAGTCAAATGCTGCATAGGGTTACAAAAATGTAAATCACCACAGAGGAAGGTAGTCATTATATTCAAGAGTTTCAAGAGTTTCTTGAAGAGAAAGAAAGCAGAATTCTGAAAAAAAAATAAAAAAAAATTGAAGAAGAGGGCTTGAGAACTGTAAGAGCTTTACATCAGCATCAAATGAAAAGATCAAGATTACTGAAAATGTGAGGCAAATGCATGCTCAGTTCTTAGAAAGCAAGAAACAAAGCCATTTGAGTATTCTCTAGGTCAGAACTTCTGTGCTTGACATGTTACTTTGACACAGGGTTGGTTAAGTCTTGATGGTGGAAACGTGAAGATACCGTAAAGGAAAGACAAAGAACTGTTTCCTAACTTAAGCCACTTTGCCTGCAAAAAAACAATAATGAATAAAGCATGTCAGTGTGAATTTTGAAATATATGCTGGTTCAATTGGGATAAGATCTTATCTGGAACCATAAATGCTATATATGTATTTTTAAATGAATGCTAAAAATAAATTACCTAATATGTTTTTCTCTATAACCAGAAATTACTTTTTTACCATGTTATTTATAAGTATTCTTTTCAAAGGCACTTTACAACTTGCCTTTTGCTCTGAAAATTGGCTTCAAAATAAATGTGAAGTTTAATGTTTTTTGGATCTGGGATAGAATTCATTTCCATATTGTGTTTCTCTACTGTTTGTAGACATTTTGTAGGATGATGTAAGTTACAGCTCTGTCACTGATTCCTCAGTTTATGACTTCAGTGACACCAAAGCTCATCAACTATGTTCTTTTGATTTATACTTGTGATGAATAGTAAATTAATAAACCATGCACAAAATGTAATTGAGTTCAGCTCACTCCCCTTAAGCTGTTTATTCTTCAGGCTAAGTGGAATAAAAAACAAAAACGGTGTTGCAGAAGATAAATCAATTACACAGAGCCATGTGAATTGACTGGATTTATCTTGTTTGTCCAGGAGACAGTGAGGAGGCAATGTGATCATTGTCTGTGAGAACCCTTTGTGAGGAATTTTTTTCTGACTGCAAGCTGATGCTATAGACAAATTTAGAGAATAAACAAGTTGCAATTATTTAACAGCCAGTGTAACTTGCCACAGGAACAGCCCACTTAGAGATCTGGTCGATCACTTGAAGTCACTAAATCAAATTGCATGTCTGTGCTCTAGTCAGACAGGAACTATGGGCTTCGTGTAAGAATTACAGAATTAAAATTGGTTGCATTATCTAGAAGGTCAAACTAGATAACCACAATAGTCTTTTTCTAGCTGTAAATCAGCAAATGCTTATTTTTGTCCCAAATGTCAATGGGTATGATTCTGAATGCACAAAAGTTGCTGCTCTGAGGGGTAATTCATTTGGTCTGGTTCCTGCAGCTTCTAGATTTCTCTCTCAATAGGTGTATTACTTTACTAACTCTTGCACTGAAGTATAATATATTAAAAACAAGCATGTTTATTTCTGACTGTCATTGTTTTACAAAATCTGGCTAAACCCAAATCCTATCAAATTGTGTTTTTCTTCCAGGAACAGCTATCCTACATTTGCAATATGAAATTAGTAACCAATGCTTCTAGTAGAAGACATACAATCACCTTGCTGCCTCAGATGAAATGTTCAAACCATGAGTGTTTATGGAAATGCTGAAATTTGAGGTCACTTTCATAATTTGAACTGAGCTCCCATATAGAGTTAATGCAAGGAGGTAATATTTCTTAAAAGCACTCATTCTTAGAAATCAAGATCAGATCAAATCACAGAAAAATATATGTATTGCTATTAGTATTAACATCACAGGTGGTATTAGAAAAAAAAATGAATAGAGTTCAGGATATTTACCTGTAAATAGCTTCCCCCCTCCATTACTTTGTCTGTGTAGAATTAATTAGTTAGCAATACCTGATTTTGTTAGAAAAAATGTCCACAAAAATAGACACAAAATACTTTATTAAAGTCATATGCTAGACAAATATTAAATATTTTATAGGCTTATCAGCAGTGCTTGAAACTTCTTTGATGTGCTTAGTCACCATTTTTATGTAATATCTATAATTTATTGGAGAGAAAGCAATTGAAGTACTTAGAGTAAGATAAATGATCATTTTAGCTGGAGTATAGAGTCCATAATTACGTTATGAACAGATTAGGTAAAATAACATTTCATCATATCTCCTGTTCAGCATTTACAGAAATTCTGGATATTTATTTAATATTTAAATAGCCCATCTCCAATAGTGTTTTCATTGTTTGGTGTGGTCTAGCCGTTCTCTGACAACTTTCATAATTCATCCACATTATTTCTGCATTTTAAATTGTCTTTTTAATCTGCTGAGTATCTTTAGCCATGCATTAGCTAAAATACACTGTTAAATGGTTCATAATTAAAAATACGCCTGACTTCAATGTTTCTTACAAGTGCATGCAGTGACCCGAAGTTTCACTGTTCCTGTGCTGCTGCTGGCCGTGCAAGAGCAGGGGAAATGCTGCAACGTCACAGAACATCCCGCATCGGCACCCGCCGCCCCAGTGCCCCCGCCTCACCCCCCTGGGCTGTGCCAGCGCTGCAAGAGCTTCCAGGGAGCCGAGCCTCTGCCTTGCGGCTCCTGCGCCCTGGTGAGGAAAGTCGGGCCTGGGAGAGCGCAGTGTGTGGCCATGCTCCTGTGTGTCTGATGAGAGAGCTCTGCTTTGCCCTGCAAGTGCTTTTTCAAGGTATGAGCATGCTCGTACTCTGCCGTGGTGGAGGGTTGGCATGTGGGTGAGCTGGAGTGGGAGCAGCGAGTGCTCGATAGCTGACAAGTCTCCTCTTCAAACAGGAACATCCTTCACAGGCTAGACATGTAAAATTTCTTAGCCCAGAGGACTTCTTCACCTAAGCAACAGTAAAGCTGATGAGGACCTCGAAACTGCTTGAATTAGTCAGCTGGTAAGAGCAGTGCAAATTTATACAAGGGCTATTAATGATGTGTTTTCTGGAAATGAAAGGTTTGGTATAATCTCTTAGCTTCAGCAGTGATTGTGCACCAGCTGTGCTTCTTGTACACGGCCTGCGTCTGTGCCTGCTCCACTGCATGCACTGTCTTCACAGCACAGTGCTGGAAAGGAAGCACGCGGCTCCACCTGAAATGCCCATTTTGTCTGATCTCACCCACCAGGAGGTGTCACGAAGGTCTGTTCCCACTGTTGGTACAGCTACATCTGAAATACTGACAGTAGCTGCACCATATGCACACAGTTCTTAGGATACTGTCACTTTTGGTGTGGCAGAGCTACAACTGTGTGTGCATGCATGTTAACTAGTTAGTTATAATTTCACAGGTTGGCCTGTTAGGCACGTGAACTTAGAAATGAATGAGATTCCACTGAGTAGCTTTAATTCTGCAAAGTTATGCACAGCTTGATGAAGGACACAAACCTATTATTCACTGAAAAATAAATGGTAGTAACCTTAAGTCTTGTTGTTGTTTTCATTCTGAAATTTGTTAGTGTAAGCCATTAAAACTTTTCTCCCTGTGCATCCAGGCCAATTTGGCACCTCAAGTCTTGGCATTAGCTCCGATCTCTTGGTGGTGACAAAATATCAGACGCTGAAAACTTGATGAGCAAGGTAGGGCTGTTGTACCAATTCCAGCTGGCAGCCAGTCCAGGAGCTCATTAGCTACAGTATGGGGTACCAAGAAATCTGTGTGCACGTGGGGAAAGGCTAGGCAGGGATGCAGGTGGGGGGCTCAGGCCTGGCCAGCTATGTGGGGGTGAGTAGGGCACAGGTTAAGTTTTACTATTCTTCAGACGGTGTAGAAGCGCACCCTCAGTGTCTGGCTGAGAAATGCTTTTTGGTCATAACTGCGCTTATTTAGAGGGAAGGGCGGTGAGCCCACAGAGGGGCGGGTAGGGGAGGACCACGCTGTGGTGCTCAGGCTATTTACCCTGAAGGCCCCTTTGTAAGTCTAAGCGAGACTGACAATGTAAGCTACACTTCTTTCTCTGAAATCTGGGGCACAGCATGCCCCTGTCACGGATGCAAAGCCGTTGTTGCTGGAGAGACAGTACAGGTGAGGTCCTGGGGCTGTGCTCTTCAGCTTCACCCAGCGCCCTCACTGTGCCAGGATGTGCCTGCTCCCCGGGGCCCTAGGCTGCACCCCTGCCGGGGTCAGGCCCTGCCCTCTCCTCCAGGTTGGCATTCATGTGGTGGTTAGGTCAGACTTCACATTGTCCAACAAGTTATTAGTGGAGGGACAGGAACTGAAAAGTACAGGCTGTTCAAGGCTGAGCTCTATAGAACCCTCAGTATACAGAGATAATTGAATATTGTACTTTACTAATTAATAGCTGCTTGCTTCTGGTAATTTTCCTGGTAATATTTTTCCTTGAATTGTTCAGACAAGTTTATTTTCCTCTTCTTGGTAAATCAAGTTACCTGGTAACAATATTTAAAGCTAAATCATGACTAATTTGTTCTAGTTCTCCAATGTTGCAAAAATAATTCCCTTTTTAAAAGGGTATTAGGCCAAATGATTGTGAAGATCCTGCTTTCATTAGTCCATGTTTTCTCTGCCTATTGTTCTTCCTCAGCATAAGAGGATTTGTTCCTAAATGCTGGCTTTGAAATTCCCTTGCTGCTAGTTCTCATCTTTGTGTGCTGAGCTGAACCGTTGAGTTGCTGCTACTTCAGTGAGTACCCCACGGCTGGGACTGCCTTGGCATTTCTCCTGCTGGCCACCGTGGCTGCTTTGATGTTTATTGGTCTCTTGGGTGTCCCTCTACCATCACAAGGGCCTGACGCTCCCAGATGCCTTCACTACAAAACTGACATGAATAACTTCTCCTGCATTATCTCTGTAATCATCTAGTTGTAGTTACTCAGGAATGAATGCTTAATTGAAGGACTTCATTCACTTATTTGTACTTTTTGTACTTTTTGATCTTTGTACCTCATCCTCTACCGTTTCCTACCCAAACTTATTTAACCAATATTATTCCGTTTCTTCCTCAATGCTGTCCTTTAACAGATATATTGAATTTGAAGATGAATCTGTAGACAGCTCTTATTTTTGTCAGCACTTTTACTAACATAATACCTTGCATTTTTTTTTAATGTAATTCCTTTCTAAACCTTATTACCATGAATTTCATGTTCTTTAATTAGAATAAACTATTTTGCCTATCCTTTACCCAGCACCAAAAAGAAGCTACACTGTTTTAATATGAAAGGCTGGAGGGTGTTCCAGGTCTGGGCATCCTGCTAGCACTGCAGAACAGCTACGGTGAGGCATTGAGCTCATTGGTATCACTGCTCCTATTTGGCATGTTGTCACACTGGCAAGCAGTAGCCTTTTCTAATATAAAAAAAAAACATGCTAAGAAGCAACTTCTTTTCATGAATTCACTAATACAGTAATAACTAGAATTGCAGAAGAATATTGAGTCTCCTGAGACACAGATGGGTACTTTAGATTCCATAATCTAGGAATCCAGTTTGAGATTGCTGATGGTTTCTCTTTAGAAGGATGAAAGATTTTGGGGAAATACCCCACGAAAACCTGCAGAAATATTCATTTATTTTCCCTTATGCTGTAAGTAACAGACCTGACAAATGCTATCAGAACACAGTGTTTCTGGCAGCAAGCAATGGGTGTATGCCCAGTGTGTCTGTGTGCTGAGGCACGCTCTGAAGTCGCAGCACTGTCCAGCCATGCTGGGTGCACGCCGCTCCGTGCCCTGGGAGCCCTGCTCTGGGATCGGTGTGGGGGTGCCAGTGTGGTGAGTCCATCGGGATGGAGCAGGCAGGGCATCGGCTTCGATGCTGAGTTGCAGGGACAAGTCCTTGTCACTTGTAAAGTCTGTATCCCACCTCGTGCTTTACTTACTAAAAGCCTACTATGTAGTCCAGGAAAAAAAGTGCAATTTACTATTTGGCTTTGAAGAAGACGAGTAAACTTGCAGGAGGTGCAGTGAGTTAGAGGTAAGTTTTGCCCCTTTTATAAGGAGATCAAACCCTTAAGGAGTATTAGGATTTTTTTTTCACCTTTTCTGCTTTTTTCCCACTGTTTTAAAACTAGTCTTTCTATACATGTTTGTTAAGTGATCGTCAGTCTCTTAGAATTAAGCAGAGCAACTGCAGGGAAATGAAGTTGATGCCCTCAAGTTTTCTGGAGAAAAACCATTTAAATTTTGCTTAACGTATCATTTAACTTATCATTCCAGTAGATGGCAGCATATATTCAGTGTTTAAAATAAATGAATGTAAAATCATTAGGAAAATGAAGGAAAGGCTTACAAAAGTTCAAAATGTACTCTTACGATGTTGTTTACAAGCATCTATTTTTGATATAATCAGGAAATATTTGATAACTATTGATCTTAATGCTAATAAATCCTTTTAGAAGTTGTTGAGAAGCACACTGCAGGAGTTCAATAGAAAAAAATTAGTGAAGTAATTGGAAGTATGCCTGTTTGACTCTAGGGTGTTTTTTTCAGGCCTGAAACACAAATGAGAAAAGCAGGGGTGTGGGGCTGTTTCCCTCCTCCCCTGGAAAATTAAGGCCAGTGATTCATAGTTTAGTCTAGAATTAATGCTAAAACAAGGATTTGATTCAAGCTATTGAAAAGCAAGTGTGCCTTAAAATGTTATTTTTCAGTGCAGCCCATGTTGCAGCACCACATAGAAATGCCAAAGGATGCTCCCTGTCTGTCCGTGGACATGCCCCTCTTGCTGCAGTGGGAGATGCCCTCTGGTGCAGGGTGGCTGGCGGTGGCTCAGCGAGGGATCTGCGGGGCAGGGATGGCTTCCCACACTGCTGCGGGCATTTGGCCCTGCGGAGGTCCTCCTGACCTCAGGATTGCGTGCAAATGTCAGTTATTGTAACAAAACCTTGTGTCTTCTAGGCGTACTTAGTAAAGTGTCTTTTAGGTATACTTAGCAAAATGTGATGCTAATGCAGAGGGACATAATGTTTTGTACTACTCCTGACTGTAGTTTCAATATTTGTTTATTGCCAGTACTTTCCTTCTACCTTTGCAATATCTTTTTTCTTTAATACATAGCTTTTGCTGCTTTTGCACTTATTTATTATACATACATTATCCTTCAAATGTTTGCACTGATGTGTTTTGGGACTTTACCTTCGAAGACAGGGAAAGAAAGGAAATGGATTATTATTATTATTATTATTATTATTATTTTATTTTATTTTATTTTATTTTATTTTATTTTTTCTGCTTTTGGAGCTGGTCAGTTCTGCCCCCAGAGTGGGCTGATTGGCAGCTTATTTTGTGAAAGCCTTGGCTTAGTTAAAAACCATTGCTTTATACTACTACCACCACTTGCCAGTGACATCTGTGTAGCCCCTGCCCATCCCTGTGTAAAAGCAGGGAGAGAGCAAGCTCACCCTGCTGGTGGGGCAGCAGTGGGAGAGGTGGGAGCTGGCCTGAGGCACATAGTGCAGCAGATGTGGTAGCTACTAGAGACTCTGCTTATAGCACGGAGCATGGCCTACACTGCTTTTGTGGAGGTGGAAAAAGGTTGATCCTTCCATGTGCACAATCACCTTATGTACACATGTATGTGATCATGTCAGCCGTCACCCCACTGATGTCCAGAGATGGCAAGGTCTGGGGGTAACTTCATGCAGACAAGGACCACGATGAGAAGAGGGTGGCTGTGAACTATGCTGTTGTCACTTGTTCCTTCCCCTCTGCCTTCAAGCATAGATATAAAGTCAAGTACCAATAGATGCTACCAAAGACCATCCAATTAATTTAACTCTTTTGCTCTTCGGCCATCCTCTGCTACCATGGGGCAGAGTATGGTTACAGGCAGGAGGGCTCTTTGCTGACTGGAGGTGCTTTGAGATGTCTTGTGTATATGAAGCAGGTAAGTATGCACACCAAAACAAGTATGTAATACATACAAGTATATAGGTATATAGGCCCATGCAGGTGTCTGTACACATAAGTGCACAAAAGCTGCCTTCCCCTCTTGTTTGGTGTCTTCCTGGTTGGATTCTGATGGCTCTGCACTTGGAAGCTACAGTGTGTCCTGCCCACTTATTGCTGCATGAGCAGAATGAAATGAGTGGTCCATTATAGTGTTAAAGTCTGAGTGATTTGGTGTGCCCACAGCCGCAGTGTGAATGCAGGGACACGTGGTCTAGCTCCCGATTAGCAATGCTGCCTTACATTACTGTTTACAATGGTGAAAAGCGTGGAGCAATTCACCTGAGGCAGGTGGTATGCTAGATGATGCTCTTGCTCTTCTCCATCTCTATTTTTCCAGAGCCTCTTAGAGATAAAGCTGTAAGGTGTATTTTACATACCTGTCTGCAGGGGATGTAGCCCACATGCTGTCAGGACCTCCTGCTGGCAGCTGGCATCGGTTCTTGCCCGTTGGGCTGCTGCAACCTGTGGAGCCAGCATGCAGTGTCCTGTATGTGACAGATAAGACAGGTTCTTGCTGAACTCTTCTTGAGCAATTTCTCTAATGTATTAGGTATAAACAATCTTTCTTTCAGAGTCAGGCGTGCATGTCTCATTCTAATTATTTTTTCCCCTCTTACCCATTTTAGTTCAAGTTGTTGCCACAAGCGGTGGTGATAATGTACTTTTCATTGTTACTATAGAGAGGGGATCTACTATAATTATTGCTTAAATTGAGTTTTTTTATTCATTGAAAATATTACAGTATCTGGATGAATGATAATGGATTCATACTTCTACCAAATACTTCATTTTCGGGCCGGGCAGAGTTACCTCTTTCAACGCTGTCATCCTCCTGTCATGGGTATGCAGGACAGGGTCTGTCCATGCTGGGGGCACAGGCATGGCACAGCATCAGCACCAGCCATGGCAGCCTGTGAGGTGCTGTGCCTTCCGTGTGCACACAGAGAGCCGCAGTGCTCATTGTCCCTTTGAGAGACAGTCTTGTTCCTTAGGCTTGGCCATCAGCCAGAGGCAGGTAGCTTACCTCTTCTTCCATGTCTTTTCCAGAAGTACTGTGTTTATACTGCTGGAAAACATCAGAGAAAACACCACTCTGGTAGTGCTGTCTGCTCAGCGGTTGAGTCATCACTTGGATGAAGATGTGCCACTGCTTGGTGTAATGTGCTTTAATGCCTTGTTGGCTGCTTACAGTTGTGCTGTGTCGCTTGACAGTTGTGTAGTGCTATTTACAGAGCTACAGCTGAGCTCTGTGCGAGGTGTGGTAGTCTCAGACCTGGCCCAACTAACCTTATGCTATCGGGAGGGCTATCAGCTTTCAAATCTGGTTTAGTATCATCTGTGTCAAATACAACTATCCTTACATCTGGGTTAGCTCCCTGCCAGCCCGGACAGGGATGTCAGCTTCCACGCCACCTTGTAATGCTATGACCATTTATGAGTGTGAGCAGAAGACAGCTGAAAATGGGAGCTGCAGCTGAGAGGAGAAGCTGGTGCTGGTAAGTCAATCATATTGCTGTTTTATCAAGGCCACAGAAGGAAAGCTTTAGCAAAGGGGCACAAAAGCAATGGACCAAACTTAAATGGTCATTTAAGTGTTCATTTATCCTGGGGTTCATGTTAGGACCTTGAAAATCCTCCTTTTCCCCCTTCAGACTCCTTCTGACTAATGAAGATATTAAGAGACCTCTCCTTGGAGACTGAAGCACCACTCATTAATTGTCATGAAAACTGCTGTGTAGCAATAAAATAGAATAGCCTCACCTTTGCTACCTTAACACAGTTTGAGCAGGCAGTTGCTTGTTTTCCGTGGGTCTCTATGTGATGCTCAGTGTGCCCCAGTCCCGTTTGAAGACCACAGCTTAAAGGTGTTCTGCTTTTTCTACAAATCTTGACAAATGGTGAACGTGTTGATATGTGACTTGCGGAGGTTCAGTGTGAGTCCTAGCTCAGTAGCCTTCTGGGTATTTGAAGGCACTTCATTAAGTACCAAGAACTTGTAAGAATGAGTTTATGCATTCATTTCTGTAAGGTGAATTCCAAAGAGAATGAGACTGAAACGGTGATATATTCTATTCATGTATGTCTTTTTCCAGAGATCTTTGGAACCTTTTGGATAAGCCAAACTAAGCTTGAAAGATGGATGGAAATATTTAAGATAATCAAGTGCCTGCTTTCAAAAAACAGGAAACTGGGTGGGTGGGTGGAAAACATCAACTTACCCAAATGCTGATGTTTCTTCCGATGAAATTAGTCCCTGAATGTGACCCAAATTCACACACAGTCTCAGCCAAGCCCATCTCCAACTTATTGGTGAATCCCCTATTTGGAGAAAAATCTTGCCATTGCATAACCAACAGGGCAGATCTGCCTGGGAAGATATATAGAAGATCTTTCACTGCGCTTCTTTGCTTTTTTTTGAAAAGGTAAAGAATTATAAATAACGGTATTAATAGTGCTCTGTTTTCCCAGCTCTGTCTTTAATAAAAATCTAATGAAACTATGTAAAAAAGGGTGAGTAAGTGTTAGATGTATAATTAAACCTTCCTATGTAATATGGCACACTGCAAGATCAAATGAATTATGAGATTCCCCTCTGGATACATTACCTTACTGAAAGTTGTCAATATTTTTTTAACAAGACTGAAAGAACGTGGATTTTTCAAAGAATTGGAAAGTTATAAGTCACTTAGCTATCAAATATTAGCTCTGAAAGAAAGAATTGAAATCTATAAAAATAAATATTGATTGTTTTGGGGAGAACAAGTGGTGTCTCTAGCTGTCTGGAGAGAGCGTTGTATTGTTGTCCTGAGCCCTTTGTTTACAAGTTCATTGCCAACATTTAGTTCTTCACTGATTCGTGGTTAATAAAAAGATGAAGAATGATTGATGACACTTCAAATGAAAACAATGGATGCTTGATTTTGCCTTCTTTATTACATCCTTAAGGAAAAAAGAAACAGGTATAAGGAGCCCTTCACAGCTGGGGGAAGGAAATGAGGCTCCAGGAAGACTTTTGAATGCTGCTCTAAACAGATTCCAGACAGTGCAATGGAGCAAAGCATCTTTTAAAGTGCAGGGAAAAAATAAATATTTTTAGAGGATTTCAGTGTATTTAACATAAAACATCTTGATTTATAAGAGTCTAATTATTACAATCATTAAAAGACTGTGATTATCATTAAAAGGCTATTATCAGAAATGAAATGCTAAAAACAAATGGTATATATTAAATAGGATCATACATATTTCATAGAACATATTATACTGCAAAATAAGTTGTCATGTAGCCATGGCAATGACTTTTAATTTACCCTTTTTGATGCCTTAATGTACCACTCTGCATGTTTTAGTGTCAAGTTTCTGAACATGCCCAGCACTCAAAAGTTCCAACTGAGAATGAATATAAAGGGGCAATTATACACCTAACTGGTCACTTGCATATATGAATACTGTTTACTGGCATAGGATGTGTCCCCAGAGTTGCTGCTGTTTAAGCAGAAGCTGGCAGGTGCAGTAGGTCTGGCTTTTTTGTCTCGAGGCCCTTGGTGGACATGGCTGCACCGATCCATTCCTGGGCGCTCAGCCCCCCAGGACTGTTCTGCCCGCTGCCTGGGGACGTGCTGGCCTTGCTGCAATGCGTGCCTGCGGGGGGCTGCTGCTGCGTGGGGACAGACCCATGGGAGGTGGTAGCTTGGTGGTGCTGGGGTTGCAAAGTGCCTCCTGGCAAGTGGGATGGTAGTGCTGTAGTGTAAGTCACCTTATTTCTTTCTGTCCTGGCTGAGGGAAACAGCGGTTGTTGGATGTCTTCTCCCCCATCCCACGTGGCTCCTGCGCAGGGGTGGGATGTGTGTGGCCAGGGGTGTCCCCTTGCGGAGCCCTCTGCTGCAATGTGGCTCTCTGCATGGCAGTGCGTGTCCGTGTAGCAGTGCATTTAGTACCTCATCTGGTGAGTATTCATGAAAGTGGTGTTGGCATGATGGTTGGAGCTCAGCCTCTGACATAGCTGGAAAAAAAAAAAAAAAAGTTAATTTTCTTGACTTCTGCTGCTTAGCATTCAATGATTGATGCCTCATGAGCTTAACTTTCAATATCAGGTTTTCCATACAGTTCCCAATACAAGGCATTTAAGCTTCAAATATACATGCCTGGATCTCACAAACCACGTACGAATATATTTATTAAGACCTAGATTGTCTGTACTTCTAGATACCTAACAAAGACAGTTTTCAGAATATAATTAAAATGAAAAGACTAATGTTGCCTTCTTAATTAAATTCAAACCTAGGATAGGTAGGAATGTTTTTATTGTAGACTATAAAGCTACTCCTGATTGTATTTCTTCTGAGTGGCTGACATCTGGCTACAACTTTTTTTTTTTTTTTTTTTTTTTTTTTTTTTTTAAAAAAAAGGAGGGTTGAATTACATTTGTGCACTTAAATTTCATATCTTTATAAATGTCCTTTTCCTTTTTCATTTTATGCCCATCTCTTTTTATTTTGAGTTTTGTCTTTGATTTTTGTGTCAAAGATATGATAGGTACAGTATGTCTGATAAGATCCAACTGAGATTAAAATAAGTGCTGTTTTATTGTGCAGAAGAGTACAGGTTTTACATACCAGATCTCATAAAAACAGAAGAGATGTATGTGTGGTGGGTGCTGAAGTCTCATTTACCCCCTCATTATATTGCCTGGAATGAAAGCAAGTGCTGCTCAGTTCTCATGCTGCAGAGGGCATTTTGTCACAAACGCTTCCGTGAGGTTGAGGAGCTTGGATATGCAATTATCCACATGAATTTCTTCCTGATGGAGCGCAATTCCTTGTAAACTGCCTCTCTTCTGTCATACTTTGCTATTTGGACTTCCATGTTTCCCTCCCTGGTGCGGTCGTTATTTTAGCACCCACAAGTCTTGTGTGGCTTGACTGTAGTCGTTGGACAGAGATGTGTACACATGACATGATATTATGTTATGGTACTTTACAATGACCCTATAGGAGGTTGTAGCGTGGTGGGGATTGTGCTGTTCCTCCCAAGCACCAAGTGGTAAGATGAAGGGAAAAGGCTTCAAGTTGTGCCAGGGGAGTTTAAGGTTGGCTATCAGGAGAAATTTCTTCACTGAAACGGTTGTGTGGCATTGGAATAGGCTGCCCAGGGAAGTCATTGAGTCACCATCCCTGGAGGTCTTCAAGAAATACATAGATTTAGAACTTAGTAGCATGATTTAATAATGCATTGTAGTACTAGGTTAAAGGTTGGACTAGATGATCTTAGAGGTCTTTTCCAACCTGAATGACTCTATGAGTGTGATTATTCCCAGCCACCCAGAGAAGAGTCCCTGGTGGAAGGAATGGTCAGGGAAAATACACACTGCAAAATGTCCAGGTATCTTGCCTTGGAGACAGTTCAGAAAACAAGCCTTAGAAGTGGAGTTGCATGGATAAAACCTGAGGCAGGCAGGGCAATTTTGGGTTTGGGCATGGCTTGCACCCTTTCTGTGCTTGTTTAGTTTTTAAATAGGCATTGTAGGAAAGCATTCCAGATTAGTGTGTAACTGAAAAGTGAAGGGACAACTAGTATGCTCCGGGCTAGGATGGGGATTACACTATGGACATCCAAGGCACATTCATATAGACCTTTGTGTCTGCAAGGCTGGAGGGAAGAGGCTAGAAAAGGAGAGGGGAGGAAGGCTGACCTGTGCAGGTGAAGCTTGGGAGAAGGAGGAGACCCATGAGTATAATTAGCAAAAGAAAAGGAGGTGGGAAAGAGTCACAGGAGAGCTTTGAATGCTTCAGGTACGAGTGATGTTTTTGCAGTTCACAAATACTTTTTGTGGATCAGTGTAAACATTGTTGCTTCAATATCAGAAGTAGGAATCCTATACCTTTAAAGGAACAGAATTTCTTATCCTATGTATAACATTATGATTCATACCTGATTAGATATTGATTATAGAGCTGAAAAACTGGGGAGAGGAGATAACTGCTAAGTGCAGTCTTGTGAAATGCAGCTCTGTTTATGATAATCTGTTGACACATTCGACATGACATGTTACGCTTACTTGTTGGTGGCACTTAAGCCCCTTCTTCCTCCCATCCCCCTAATTCTTCAATTTCTTCATTAAAACCCATGATTCATTAAATTGTAAAAAAATAAAAATAAAAAGAGGATTTACATAGTTTCTGCTAATTCATTATTCTAAAGTGGTATGTTCAAAGTTTTTGAACAAATCCTTTCCAAATTGTTTTTTCCCCCTACTTCTAGTGCTGGTGACTTGTGTTGCTGGCACATCGTGTTAGCAAAGGCCAGGTCTGCACAGCCAAGGAGCTGGTACTGAGCAGACAACCCCATGCCTAACCCATGAGCATCTGGGGGCAAGCTTCCTCCTGACCCAATGCTTAGCACAGAGACATGCTCTGGGAGGAACCTGTCTGTGATCCTAGATCACCCCGAGGACTGCTGGCATAGGACAATGTGCTCCTCCAGAGCTCTCCATGGTAACTCAGGAAGAGAAAAGCTACCAAAATCTGCCTACACTTCATCTATCTTCTCTTCTCACATGGACTGTAGTCATTTACTCAGGATTATCACATTCTGAATGTCCAAGACATTTTCCAAGTCTTGGAGAATAGAGAATAGCATTTCCATGTGTGAGTGAATGGGAAAGATGAGTTAGGTGGGAGCTGAGCTGAAGGTGAAGAACGTTATTTCATTTCATTCTTGCTTCTTTGGCTGCAAGCTTTTCAACGACTGTAGGTGAAGTAGTGTTATGTTACTATGTGCTTGTAAGCAGCTGTACTGTAGTGTCTGCCTACACCCAAACAGCACACCCTACAGATAGGGCAATACTGCAAACATGTCATTGGTACCACAATTGGAGTGCCTTAAATAAGCTTCAGGGTGACATTGTAGTCACTCAAATTACACAGCTGTGGTAGTGACATTCATGTCATCCTGACACAACGGTGACATTAGCATCTAATTATCTTGTAGTCAATTTAACATCAGTCACATCCTGTATATCACATATTGTACAACCTTGACTAACTGAATCTCCTGGGGGACATTAAATAAGTTCAAATCACCAAGAATTCAGGTGATTGAGGAAGCCTTCAATAAATTTGGTAGGTGTTGCAGGGCTGAACTTTGTTTTGAACAATAGAGTTTTGTTGCTGTAATGTCTGGATGATTATAAAGGTAAAAATAAAGGAAAATTATAAGCTTGGACTCAGGAGACCTGATGGGTACAGCATTAAAGCCATCTAACTTCCAGAACCTCCAGCATGCCTGGACCTGGTGTCTGCCAAATGCAGCAGCAGCCGTGCCTATGTGGGCTAAGAAATGGACATGCAGGATGCACAATGGAAACTGGGCTTTGCTTGGAGGATGATCCCAGTGATTAACCCAGTGCAATTAGAGCTGACCTGACTTAAATATGTTCAGCTTTCTCCTATTGTTAGGGCATCACTAATTTCTAATTAGCAGCAGCTGCAGCCAGGGTAGTCAAGACATTATTGTATAAAATGGAGGAACTTAGTTTATATGAGCAGAAGACAGGATGATCATTACTATTATTACTGAATATGGGTCATTTTATCCAGACACCTGAGACACCACTGAGGCTGGTCAAGTAGTGGGAGAAAACAGTGAGCAATATATTCCACAAATAAAATAAAATAAAATCTGGTATGAGCTAGGTAACTGATCTGCATCAAATTTACGCATTTAAG
Organism: Oxyura jamaicensis; assembly: GCF_011077185.1. Taxonomy (NCBI): domain Eukaryota; kingdom Metazoa; phylum Chordata; class Aves; order Anseriformes; family Anatidae; genus Oxyura; species Oxyura jamaicensis. The sequence continues at coordinate 31,677,838 of NC_048900.1, read as the reverse complement.
TTACACAGTCCTGATGTCTTCAAATTCTGCTCTACTGTGAGATATTTGCTGTCTCTAAAAGTGGGTTTTATTGAATAGTGTCGAGTTCTCTGTAAGAACATGCACATTACTCTGAAACAATACTGCCATTATTACTAATAAGCATTCCTGAAGAACAAGTGTGATTTTTAGGGTTCTTGATGACTTGCCACCAGAACGTTTTCCTTTATTTAATTAGATAACAGTTGACATATATCATACATAATGTTTCTCCCTCAAGAACTATTTGTTGTAAATGCCAAGTTTTGTTTCGCTATTTACCCTTTCTTCAGAGACCATTTCTGATGTTGATTTTCACTTGTTATTAATGTATTTCTAGCTGTTTTATTAAAAAATGAGGATTATAAATTGATATCTGAATCTAATCATACCAGTATTACAGCATGTAATAGAAAACAAAACAAAAAAATGGATACAACTTTACTTCTCAGTATTGTTGAGTTGTGTTTTTTATTTCTTCTTCTTCTTCTTCTTATTTAACGGGTGACCATACTTTTTTTTTTTTTTTTTTTTTTTTCTTCAGGTATATTGTATAGGTAATTACACTTAAATACTGTCCTCTTGCTTACCACTTATGGTCACTTATGGTAATTGCAGAACTTAGTTTTAATGACATGGTTAGTAACGAATTGCACTGACTAACCAGAGCAATTGTCCTAATGTTATCAGTCAGCTGCCTAGATAGTCACAAGGGAAATCTTATCGTTATTCACAGAGACAGAGAAACAAACATTAAATTTAATTGCACTACCAAGCACCAGAGTCATAATCTTTATATGACAGTTAGTGCTTTCATTACTTATCAATTCAGTTATTATGCTACTCTTTCAAAAAGCTAAGCATCTAACAAATAGAAGTAGATCTTTCTCTTCTACATATGTAAAGACAGATAAATGACAAAGAATATGATTGAATAAGTATACTGAATAGTTGTATTTTATAAGAATAGTTTTACTAACTCCTGATGCCATCTTTATATATTTTGTTAAGTACATTTTCCTTTCAAATTTTAAAAAAAGTTTTCATCTGTCTTACATAGGTCTTATTTCAACAAAGCTTGCAGTATCTCATTAGAATTAAGCAGATGCTAAAACGTCTTTTTTTTCAGAAGCATTCTTGGCACATACCTGATTTGTGCAGCTGGGATTCATAGTGTATTGACTGATTCAGCAGGATTCCTACTGGCACAATTAACATGTACACAAGTAATCCCATGTATGTCAACAGTGTCTACATGTTGAAAATTAGTTCTGTCCTTGAGTACTTTCCTGATTTCCCCCAGTATTCTCCTGGACAAACTGGCTGCTCATGATTTGGACAAACGTACAGTTCACTGAGTGAAGAACTGGCTATATGGCTGAGCTCAAAAAGTCAGTGAACAGAGTTAATCCAGTCGGTGACTGGTCACCAGTAGTGTCCCCTGGGGCTTAGTATTGGGGCCAGATTTATTTAACTTTTTTATTGATGATCTGCATGAAGGGATCAAGTGTACTCTCAGTAAGACTGCAAACGATACCAAGTTAACTGAGACTGTCAATCTAGGTAGGAAGGCTTCGCAGAGGGATCTGGATAGGGTGGATCAATGGGCCAAGTCCAATTGCATGACATTCAACAAAGTTAAGAGCTTGGTTCTGCACCTGGGTCATTACAACCCCATGCAGTAGTATCAACTTGGGGAAGAGTGCCTGGAAAGTTTCCTGGCAGTAAAGGCCCTGGGTGTGCTGCTTGGCAGCTGTCTGAACATGGGACAGCAGGGTGCCCAGGTGGCCAAGAAGGCCAATGCCATCCCGGCCTGCCTCAGGAACAGTGTGTCCAGCAAAGCTATGGAAGTGACCATTTCTATGTGGCACTGCCGAGACCACGCCTCAAATACTGTTTGTTTTTGGGCCCCTCATGAAAGGAAGGATGTTGAATTGGTCGAATGTGTGAGGAGAAGAATAGCTTGCTCATGAAAGGACTAGAAAATATGTGTTATGAGGAGTGGCTGATGGAATTGGGATTTAGTCTTTTAAGTTTTATTTATTTATTTATTTATTTATTGTTTAGACATTTAAGAAATGCATGGGCATGGCACTAGCATGGTTTAGTTACAGAACTCTGTAGGAGAAGTTGATGGTTGGACTTGATGATCTTGAAGGTCTTTTCTAACCTAAATGATTACGAGATTGTTTTCTTTGAATGCACTTCACTACAGGCCTGTTTAAATGTTTGGAAGAATCAGGTCTATAAGAGAATCAAAGAGCAAGAAAATCACAAAGTTGTATTTAAATTTTAATTCTACTTTAATAGGTTTCATGAAGAAGTTGCTTTATGTAGAACACAACATAGTGGTCATTCCAAACTAGTCTTAGCAAAGAGCTTTTCATATTTGATTTGTTTATCAAATAGATAATAAAAAAACACTGGTTGATCAGTCTGAACAGACACCTAAATGCAGCTTATGGAGTGCACGCAATGAAGCCTGCTGTGTGGTATTGTACATGAACCACACTGTGCTGCAGTTTGGTTGAAGTACTTGACTTTAACACAGTCTCTTATTGCTGAGTAAGAAACTCAAAGAGTGTGTAAAAATTGTTTGATCTGGACAGATATTAGATTTGATCATATTTTCTACTACCCATGCAGATATGTATGATTGATAGAGGCAAATGCAAACAAACAAATATATTATCTTATTAATTTGTCTGCCTGGTGCTAAGGAACACAGGTAACTGCTGAACCTTGTTCCATGCTGGCATCAGAGGAGCTACATTCATACTTTGCCTTTAATTAAAACGAGGGATTGTTTTCTCTGTTCCCTGCAACGATATCAGAGATGTATTCAACAGCAGGCACAGTATGTGCCAACTTTCTTCTGATTCAGTAATTCTTGCTATGCACCTTGAGTTAAGCTCTAAAACCCAAACTCTTCAGCAGTCTAAGGCTTTAGCTTATTTTTAAATGATTATACTGCTGGTAATAAAGCTTTCACGTGGAGTAAGAAGGAGATGAACATTAAAATAGTCAGGTTAAGTGGCACAATAATTGAACCTGCTTAACAAATTGGGGGGAACCCTTTTTGTAATAATTTATTTGCTTTGCATAATACTTGAGTCTAAAGCAAACATTTTTATTTTTTTACTGTGCTGTTGATGTGTGTATACTTGATATGCCATGTTAATAAAGCACATAAAAATTGAATAATCGGCAGGTTGTCCTCTTAACATGCAGCCTTGCCATTTCCCAGAGTGCGCATAGAAAATGAAGAGTTCAATAATTCATAAACTGTGCTTTGTACTTGGCAGAATTCAGGCAGCCAGGGTAATCCTGCCTTATAATGCAAGATCACCCTGAAGTAAACCCTTCAGGAGGAACAAGCCTTACTAAACAAGAAGTGCCTGGAGCATCGGTTCTTGCTGTTTCCGACAGACAGCTCCCTGGTGTCACTCTCCAGGCTCTCTGGTCCTCTTGGTCACCATCACTCTCCTCATGTCCTGCACCCTGCCAGTGGTCATGTTTTTGTCCATACGCCTATTTCTTCTGATGCTTTTCAAGTGCTGAGCCACCCGTTCCCCAGCCCCATCAAGTGTTCTGCTGGTGATGTTTCTCCGAGTAGGTCTAATAGCTCGCATGCTCGAGCTGCCCTGCAGCCCAACGCACCGTGGTGTGTTCAGCACTGCCCTGTCACAACGCAGAACTGCTCAGGGGGCATGGTGCCGGCTGCCCCTGTGGGCTGCAGCTGAATAACTATTTTCAGACCTGATTTACGTTCCTGTGTGTTATCTGGTCGTGCACACCAGCTCCTGGCACCTCTGCGTTACCGCTTCCACCCTCCCCATCACTGTCTTCAGATGCTGAAGAGCACAAACAACTTGGTAAAATCACGCTCTCAGTTCAGGATCCAATGCATTTCTGTCACTTTTAATACAGCACCCAATTTACATTCTTCAGCACACTTATGAAGCAATAAAACAATAACAAATTACCAACTTCATTTATTTTGTTACCTAGTTTGTTTTGTAATTACCCAATGATGGTAGTTGCAAGGATGGTCCCTGGGTTTCATTTCGTGTGTTTGTTTCGGGAGTGGTAAACACTTGGGGCTTGAAACTCTCTCCGTGAAGGGCTGAACACAAACACAAGGCAGCATGCCTGCACGGCTTGCACAGCTGGGGAAGGGACAGCAGGGTGCTGTGTGGGGGGCTGCTTCGGGTGAACCGCCCCTGGTCAAGGCTGCCACTTGTGCATGGGCAGGCCCTGTGGGAGGCGAGGCTGAGAGGCTGGGACGTGGGGCCAGCAGAGAGAGGAGCTGTGGGCCCGAGCTGGTCAGGATGGCAGCCACAGGTGCGAGGAGAAGGCCCAGGGAGGGCTGGGGGCAGCCCCAAACCAGGCCCTTCCCCACGCCATGGGCAAATTGGCCACTGGTGGGAAAGGGCGTGAGCAGCACTGGTATCTGCCTGATGTTCTGGGACAGACTGTTTGGGACATCTGTTCTGGAGCTATCGGGGCATTAAGAAAGTTAATTCTCTCCAGCCGGGATTACAGCTCATTTTATCTCTGTGTGATCACCCAGAATTCTTCTGTGACTCGATCAACTTCCAGAATTTAAATTATTCTTTAAATTGTTAGCATAACCATGGCAATAATAGCAGCAGAGATGGTATGTGTTTTTTCCTACCAAAATGATGCACAGTATGGCTAAGGCAGAATGACTTATCAGTACTATACTTTGTGTATTGACTTTTAATCCACAGCGTTTAAACGTGCCTCTTAATTGTACATCAGATTTATGAATGTAGCATTAAATTGCATGTCTGGGAGGGTTTTTTTTTTTTTTTTTTAAACAACAGTGTAAATTGCAAAGCTTTTCTGAAGTTTAGAAAATATTTGTCTATAGGTCTGGCTGGCTTTTCAGAGAAAACTGATAATGTGTTACCAGCCATTTGTCTGGGCGCGTACTGAGGAAAAATTGTCCAAATTAACACTTAGCATAGATTACTTAATGCATAAGCTTTCCTGTGAAGAATTAATGTGGCTTTCCCTCCACTTTTTTGGTCCCTGTTTCAGGTTCAGGGAGTCCTGGGGTTTGCTTGCACGCCAAACCTGAGAAGCTGCATGTCTGCAGCCGCATGGTGGTTTGCAGCGTCCCCCTCCGGCCAATTCTACGTGTCCACACTCAAAAGAAGGTTGAAAGCTGACAGTTTGCCATAATATAATTTGTAAAAGAATTAAATTCAATGCAATCAGGGGAATTTTACTTCTGAATAATGTTGTCCACACAAAGTTATAACGAGGTTTAAGTAATCTGCTTTAGATTCACAGCTGTTGTTAATTTAGATTAACTTTTGCTTAGTGCCTTCTTGAGGATGAGCACATTTACCTGTGGAAGTGTTGCCCTTGTTTTGTCTGCAAGGCATTTGCTGCCATGAAGCTGTTTCCACTGCTTAATATAGCTCTCAGAAGTATTTCTCTGTAATACAGCTCTCAGAAGTATTTCTCTGTGTGGGACTATGGTGCTTATGTTCCCTCCTTTATGGCATTGACTGGCATCCTCCTGTTTTCTGGAGGAGGGTACATTCTTCCCATGCAGACAAGTTATCACCATTTGCACCAGGGGCTCGTGTTACACAAACAGCTAGCACAGGGGAACCTGTCAGATCCTGTAGTCTCAAACTCATCAATGTCCTCATGTACCGATGGACCTGCAAGGTTTGTACTGCCATGCTTACAATCTGAATGGTGTCTTCACTCCTTCCAGGGACACAATGCAGGTGCCTGGAGTGGGGCTGCAGCTCTGTGCATGCTGTATGGGAGGATGGGTGAGCTCCTGAGCGGTTAAAACAGGAGCTCGGAGGCTGAGCTGCCCTGGGGAAGGGCCCATCTCTGCAGCAGCTGCGGAGAGGGCCCAGGCATGTCATGGGAGAGTGCCTGTGGGAAATGACAGGTACCAGGGAGAACAGAGAAACCCAACCAGTCACATGGGAAGCACATAAGAAAAAAGTCGTGCCTCTTATTTTTAAATAGTATTTTTTAATGAGAGTTACAATTGCATTCTTCAGCAAAGTGCCATTCCAGACTTAATTGATATGGAACCTGGCCACGATTTAAGTCCAGTTTATAAGTGACACTAAAGGTTATGTGGTTAAATAGTTACCACGTCCTGTATATGGACAATGATAACTGAGACTGTAAAAGAAAAATGAAAGCAACACCTGTGTTAATCAGCAAATGAATTTACTATGCCTGCGCTTATAATGATTTTTTTCTTCCCTTTTTGCAGTTTCTGGCTAATGAATTTCTTGGCAAGAGTGCTTGCCAAGAGAAGAAAATTTTGGTCAAGTGTTGTAGAATTTTGATGGCAAATGAAATGAGGGTTTAGATTCCACAGTATATTTGCTAGAACTCATTTCAAATATTCATCTTGCCAACAAAAATATGAAACATTATCTGACTTGCTTGCAAACAGGCAGTGGAGAAAATTATTTCTGCGATGTATTAGCTCATGACTTAAAACTATATAAAAGAAAACTGTAGCCTCTGAGGCAAAGGCTGGGCTGATGAATAGTTAGAATACCTATTTGCTACATTTTACTTAGATTATATTTACCTAGCTGGCAATACATATTGTGACCTCTTAGAATTTCACAGCTGAACACAACTTAGGAGCTTCTGCTATAATACACAGTGCTTAGCATCAACCTAGAAAGAAAATCTTGTTTAATTTTAGCAGTTTCAAGGCCTATGTTCTCCATGGCTGGGTGACTAGAAGATGATATGATGAGTGCACGTCCAAGAGGGGTATATGGGCTAGTTGGTTTCCCATATGTCTACTCCCTCCCCAGAAAGTAGTAGCAATAGCCATTGCAACTCTTGTTGCTCCACTGGCTAGGAGCAGCAGGAATATTTGGCTTTTATCTATTTGTATAGCAATCTTCAACACTACTTTTCAAATCGCTGTACGAAGAAGGCTAGTAGTGTTAGTCCCATCATTTCCAGATGGGAAAAAGAGAGCTCACAGCTAGAGGCATACACATTCAGGGTCTGAATGAGTCTCTGTTGCATTTGATGTCATCAGAGTTATTTTAATTTTAAGCTAATTTTTTATATTGTCAGACTCAATATCATCGGTGTCACTAACACACCTATCTGCAACAAGGCCATTGCTGCTGCTGACACCATGGTCATGTGTGTCACTGCTGATAATTTAAGTCTGACATTAGAGAGATTAATTTACTATGAAAATGACCCTCAGGAGGCTAGTTCAGACACAGGATGAATCATATTTGAAAAATTGGATGTCTCATTGTTTCAGAAGTTCTAATTAACTTTTTTTTTTTTTTTTTTTTAACCATCAGAAGTAGTGGATATAGATACATCATGACTGCCCATTTCATTCCGAGGAGATGGTCACAGGGAGTCAAACCCCATGTTACAGTTCTGTGGTAGGTGGGATGACCTCTGTGTTGTGCTGGAGCAGAATTGGTCTATTGGGATCTCATACATTTTCAAAGAGAAATCTGAAAATATGTGTTGGATGAAATTGAAACATTTTTTTTTTTTTTTAACCTTTATCCCCAGAAAGTTTAATCAAATGTTTATGCATATCTTTCTACTTCTTGTGAGCTCATATGAGATACTAGTTCCAATCATATTCTTATAGCTGCATGTGGTGAAAGATGGAGCAGAATCAGAAAAAAAAGTTTTTTTAAGCAGCTTCCTTCTGAAAAACATTTTCAGTGTCCCTGCTATAGCGGATGGTGATGCAGACAAGAGGAGATCACTTTTAAGGTGTTGGTTTAGCAGTGGACTATTATGAGAATTGCCAGCTCAGCACCACCCTCCAAAAGCTCACTGGCCAATTACTAGACTCTGTCTGGGATCTGTGAGGCTGGGGAACAGGAGAATTTAAATCAAATTTAGCTTTGAAATCTGTAACTTCCTAAGATTTGTGATAACTTATCTGCTTTTTTTTTTTTTTTTTTTTTTTTTCTGATATTATTCCCCTTTTTCCTGATTATACCTTTCATCCAATATTCTATAAATATAATATAAAAATCTCAAGACAAGGAGACAAGTGACTTTAACTAAGGAATTTCTGCTACTTAAGCATTTTTATGTTGCTATTGGACCTGTTTTCTATGCCCTATCAGCTTCTTGCTTTAGGACATTGTGTTTCTGATGTGCAGAAACAGCTGGGATGTCTCTGAAATGTGTTGAAGGTGAGGTAAAACACATCCTTGCACATGAAAGATATAGGAGGAGGGGAAGAGATAGACACAACCAGCAGCATGATTCAGTCTAGTAGTGTGTTAGCAGTAGATTAAAAGAAAAGAAAAAGTTGTTTTCATTTTCTTGAAGCCTGTTTGTGTAGTAGGATCATGCAATGCCTCCAAAACACCATTCTTTACATATATTGAGTCTTATGCTGTATGGTCAGAGCACTTCTGTAGCAGTCACACAGGTCTTGGTCTCCTTTTCACTAATCATTATCTGAATATCAATAGTGGATTTTGAGTAAACTCTCCAGAGCACTGATATATCTGTAAATAAAGTAAAGATTCCCCAGGAACTTCTCTCTGCCTGTTCTCTCAGGCTCTAAACACATGAGCTCAGCTCAGTGTAATTTGAGTGACACTGTGAAGGGGCTTTTATGCAAGGTTGCCTAGGATTTTTCTAATATGGACTGCTTAGTCCGGTTTGTAAGATTTGCGTTGCTTTTGCAAATCCTCTCAGCCTCTGTAAATTGCCATGGTTGTTGAGGTAAGACAACTGAAAACAAAAATTCCTAGGTTCAGATGTCAAGGTGCTTTCATTGGGAGACCTTCAATGTGAAATCCGTTGTTCAAGCAGGATCACTGGGATGGGTCTGTGCCCTGCCACTATAACTAGCATCTCTTCTGCTGAGTTATTCAAGGATGTGCAATGAAATGACGCTCTGAGTCTGCACTCACCAGGACTGCTGTCCTCTGCTTTGCTTTGGTTCTGCTGCACAGCTGAAGTTCACGCTTTAGGCTCCTGCTCTGTCTCACCTCTGTACTAATCAGCTAGGTACTACTGATACCTGAAAACTCTCCCTGCTGGTCTAGGGGCATTTTTTATTTTTATTTTTAATTTTTTTCATATCTAACAGCTGTCTTGAATGTGTATGGTTGAAAGCTTCCTGATGGCTCTTGCTTGGAAACTTGGCACTGATGAAGCTGGAGGACACACAATGCATGCATTAGATTTCATAGAACAGCTTTCTTATTTGAAAAGAAAAAAATCCCTACATTCACAAAAACATTTGATAGCACGTGTCAAATCCATCTGCACATGTAAAACATGAAAAGGAGGTGAAAACTTAATAAAATGTAAATGCAAAAATTCTGTAATAGATGGGGGATTCAAATGACCTTGTTTCAGCAATAACCATACAATTCCAAATTTCTGAGTCTGCATGTACAATAAATGCATCTCGGTTAGCAGAGGGGAGCTCTGGTTGACATCTGTGAGATGCTCTGTGCACTGTGCCTGGACTACACACGTTCACTGCTCCAAAACCAGACTGGGCTGGCAGCCAGGACCTGTTATTGACCTTCCATGTTCATTTGCATGCTTTCACTAAAGCAACTAAAGTTTGAATCTTTCCCTGACCATCTTCCGTGGACTTTTATCTGAGTTTGTGTATGGGTGTGTTGATTGAAAGCAGAAATTTCTGGTCACTGGAAGACATTATTTAAAAGATTCTAGGCTTCTAAAGATGCAGCTAGATGCTTACTAGGATTTTCTCAAAGCTTAATTGTTCTGGAAATATACTCAATTCTTATTAATATCAGTATTTTCATCAACTTAAATTTAGACTCTTCCCTTTCTTTTAAGCTCTCTCTTCCCTCTCTTTTGAGGAGTGCCTGAGAAAGCTGGGACTGTCAGCCTGGAGGAGGATCAGGGGAGATCTCATCAATATACATAAATGCCTGAAGGGAAGGTGCAAAGAGGATGGGGCCATGATTTTTTCAGTGGTGCCCAGTGCCAGGGCAATGGGCAATGAGCACAAAGCGGAGCACAAGAGGGTCCATCTGAACATCAGGAAGCACTGCTGATGTGCAGGTGATGGGCTGCTGGCACAGATTGCCCAGAGAGGTGTTGGAGTCTCTCCTTAGTGATCCTCACAAGCAGCCTGGATGTGGTTCTGGGCAACCTGGGTGGCCCTGCTTGAGCAGGGGTTGTGGCAGGTGACATCCAGAGCTCCTTTCCAACCTCTTAACCATTTGGGGAAGCTGAATATCTAGGTAATTTGAAAATCGGAGTGGCTATGGGCATATATTTATAACTCAAGCCTGTCAACAGTCTGGCCTTTAAATATTACCATGGCAGATGACAAATGTAAACTCCCAAGTAGATAGTTTATCTCATTATGGCTTTTCAGACGGGACCAGCTCTGCATAATGTCTTCAGAGTTGTGAAACATGGTAGGGATGCAGTGGCACAAGTGTGAGAGCCCCATGTGAATAAGGAAGCTGTCACATGCCTGGTGAGGGCTGGAGAAGGTCCTGCTGGGCTGGGAAATGTTATTTGTGTATCTACCTGCTAGACCAAGAAGCTGTTGTAGAAGGACTTTGATTTTGGTGTCCTTTTAAATTTTGTACTGTCAGAACAGCTGCTGCCCATGGGGAACGTGGGAAACAGGCTATATACAGCCATAGTGACGTGAGTACTTGGAGCAAAGATATTAGTGGACAATGTAATAAGCAAGCGAGCAAATGAATACCTCGGGCCATTTATCATGAATGGGATACGCAGGCAGAGCTCTCTGCAGCTCTGTTAAAGAGAAAAATAGCTCCATGACAACTTGTCTGTCAGTGTCAAGGAGGCTCTCTAATTTACTGACGTCTGGAGATAGCTGCCTCTGGGGGAAATAAAGATCATGGTTATCTACTCGGGCACCAGCCAATAAGCGGAGCATGCTGTGTGCTATATTGAATGGTGCTGGTAGTGCTGAGAGGAGGAAGAGCCCGCCTGGTACATGCAGTGCTGAACATACCTTTCTCGAGAATGACTCTGGAGATCTGCCCAGATGGTGTACTACATCTATATCTCCAATGTACCAATTAGCATTTGAGTGGGCAATGTGGATGGTTACTAGCACTTTCTTAGTGGGTCTGGTATTGGGATTTTACTACTTTCCTTAAAAAAAAACAAAACAAAACAACAACAACAAAAAAAAACGCAAACAAACAACCCCCCCCCCCAAAAAAAAAATAATAAAAAAATATTGGCTGCAACGAGCTAGCTGGCAAGTGCAAAATCCAGCACCTGCGCTACCAGATCCTGCCTGAGCAGCGAGCAGAATGCCTGCTGCCTCAGTGCCCGCTGAGCCATCTGCAGCGTGTCACGTCATCTGCACTGCTTGGGGTGGAGTGGCAAGTCACCTGGAAAAAAGGAGCACGGCAACAGTGCCTCTAGGATGCAGTTCACTGCCCCTGCCCCTGCATTTTTTAAGCTCCACACCTTTATGTCTCTGGCTCTGACACAGTAAGATGTGCTCAGCACTGGTGTGCTGCTCTGCAGACTGCCCGGGCAGGAATGCAGACGCAGGCACAGCTTGGCGTGCCGTGCTACCCGGCATGGATGGTATTTTGCCCTAAGCAAGTGGACAAGTGAACATGTTTAAGTGTGGAAGAGAATATTTCAGTTTACGTTCATCTTTGGAAAGATGTTGTGAGAGGATGGGAATGTACTTCAAAGTTGTTTTGGACCAATGAGTAATGATAGCATGTTTGTGGGTACAGATGGGAGAAAAATCATCCACAAAGGGAACACAATTTTATTTATCATTAGTTTTGACTTGCTTCAGCAGATGTTTTCTGGGAACTGTTTTAACCCGCTTAATTTGTCTCCGTGTAATGGGAAGCAGATATCCTCAATTAGGAGTCTGATTAGTAAGTTCTTTAATGACTTTCAATAGTTTTAGTCATTATTGCTGATAGAGGATGCTGGATCCTGGGAGCTGGGATTTAAATAACATGTAAGATCTGACACACAGCACAGTTGTTTGCGTACAGTGAATTAGCTACTTATGTTTCCCTGTTTTGGTGTGTGGAAAGTTGCCAAATATTACAGAATCACAGAATAGTCTAGGTTGGAAGAGACCTCCAAGATCACCGAGTCCAACCTCTAATTTCTCATATTTCGTGCATGTGCTCTTAAACTACAAAGTACACAGAGGCATTTTGAAACATGCGATGCTGCTCACCTGCCTAGTGGGTAGGGCAGAAATTTCCTCAGCCCTCCTTCGGTAATTCACTCTGGGAACTAGTTTTGATGACCCTGGGAACCTCAGGAAATGAATGGCAGCAGATCCCTGAATGAGAATTAAAGTAAGAAGTTAATACTGACAAGCTGATTTTTTGTTTGTTTCTTGATGCATGTCTAGTCAATAAATTTGCAGTAGCAAACATGATGCAGTAAAAACCTCATGTTAACAAGTATGATTCATAGGGTATATATCACAGCATTTCAGTTAACTGGTTTGTATACAATCTTTCGTTCTTGATACCAATAACATATGTATATACCACCTACTGCTTAGATTAGTAGGGTAAATAGTGTAACTCCATGGCTGTTGCATTTATTCTGCGTTCCCTAATGTTTTTCTGTCACCCCTTTTAATCTATTCTGTCTGGGATGGTCTGTAATGTTTGCAAACAGCTTAGAAGGTCCCACAAAACATCACTTACATCATAAGAAGCGCCTTCCACAAAAACACATTTTGCATTCAAATCAGAGATGGGTTCTCTCTCCTTAGCCTACACCAGCCCAGTATTTGGTGTTGACAGACTTCATGCTCACGACAGTGAAGCTTTGTGGCCTGAGGCTGCATGAGATGTGCTATCCAGAAATACCTGCCTTGCTTCCCTGACCGGCTGGGGATTCAGCCTCGGTGGATGGTCTGGTGATTATCCTGGGCAGCCCTTGCCCATCACAGATGCCTGAATGACCAGCCTGCAAAGCAGCTTTTCTTCCTCTTCTCTCATTCAGAGAGAAATTTTAAAATGAACTGAGTCCTAACTGAGAGCTGGTCATGTTTTAGGTTTTACAGTGTTGATGAAAGGGAAGTTCATACAAGAATACTGTCAATATTTATCTGAATATCTCGGATCTGACAGAAAACTGATGAACCAAAGAGCTTTGTGGTGCCAACAGCCATGCCCTGGTGTAGCTGTGCTGGCCACGGACCAGCAAAGGTGCCAGGGCCACAGCACTGGTGGGGTGCAGCAAAGTGCTGAGCACCCTGTCAGGAGGAAAAAAAAATCATCTCCATTTGCTACTCAGTAAGGAATTCTGATTGCAAACTTTTTTTTTTATTATTTTTTATTTTTTTCTGAAAGAGTGAGAATGAAATAGTTGAGACAAAGAGGAAATGAAGTTCCAGGATAATGCCGGTTGAAAGACTGATGTCTTCCTGTGAATGTATACACTCAAAGCAGGATACTTTACATTAATTAATTTTGTTTTCAGACTTTCCACGTTTCTCAGTGTTGATATAAATGACATTGTGGAGGAAAAGTTTGAACAGAAATTTTCCAAATCCCAATAATTTCCAAACAATACAGAGCATAAGGACAAAGCACTAATATTTTGGTATCTTGCAGTGTTGTTCTCTTGCTGTTTTTTTTCAGGAGCTGACCATGTGCACAGCAATGTGAATACTGGTGGAGAGAAAACGAGGCAAGTAATCTGGATTGTGCTTGTGCCAATACATGATGCTCCCTTATTTAAATTAAGTGTATTTTAATACAGTGACACTAAGAAATAATTACTGGGATGAAGTGGGCCCCTGACTGGATTTCCCTCCTCACTATTCCACAACTTTGCTTCAGTTGCTCTACCTGCAAAACTAATGTGTTACCGTTGTTTTCTTATCCTTACAGGTGTGTTTCATGACATTTGCTCAGTTTGGGATAAATTTCTTGGTAAAAATGTGCGTCATTTCTAGGAGGGAGGATGACACAGTCTGTGTCCTAGAAATCTTGCAATCAAAAACTGTGATATAGAGCACCATCATGCAAAGACATGCTGGTATGTGTCAATTATCAGCCTTCTTTCTGGGGAATTTTATTACCTTGTCCTTCTTCTCAATATGTTTCTGTGTGCTTATTTTTGTATTTTGCTGAACAAGTCCTGGCAAGTACCATGAAGGCTTTTGCCCCTTGCAGTGAAATAATGGAAGTTGCACTATTTTATGACAGCATAAAATTTTATGACATTTATGAAAGTTTGTGTCATGAAGCAGGTGGCTTGTTAGCCTCTATTTTATGTTACTGGTCTCATTTGTACACATATAATATTAAATCTTTGTCATAAGTTGGTGAGTTATGCTAAGATATTGTCTGAATCTGCTAAAAGAGGAAACTGATGAACCTTTTTTGTTAGTGACTAAGCAAGCAGGTATATTTATCTGGTCCAGATTTTGGTGTAGCATTTAAATCCTCCATATCACATAGGAATGATTCGTTATGAGAAATGTGAACAGCCAAGAGGCCAGAAAGAGGAGTCTGCCACTCATGGCTTGTATATAACCTTGGCCAGTTTACTTAACTTCTCTCTTCCATCTGTTCTTGTTCTCCCTAATCACAAGCATGCTGCAAGCCTGAAGTAACTGGGGATAATACTTCCTTTGGAAACTGTAAAATGCTGCGCTAGCTAGCCAAATGGCTGTCTTGGTAGGTGCACACAGAAATAGGGAAGACAAATTCAAATGGCCCTAACAGTCAAAGCTCTGGATTGCCACCAAATCCAGATGCTTCCCCAAGATGCAGCTGAGGTGCTGGGTTAGCAGCAGTAAAACTCAACTGCGCACCTCTCTGCAGGTTGCATTCATCATGCATCTGCAGATGTTTTTAGACACTCCACTTCTACATGCCAGAGGGATTTTTAAAGTTCTGGGATGAAGGGGCAGCTTCTGGCTTTCCTTATGCAGGAGACAGTTGTCATGATTAGATGGTTATTGTGAGTGTCCTGCATTACAGTGAAACCTGTATTTATGGCCCCTGTACTTACGGTCACCTGCTATTGGCAGTTGCCAGTGTTAATAGCGGATGAAATCTCATTCCCTGGGAAATGTTCTCTCTTGCATAATCCTTCACTCTCTAACAGGCAGCCACCTGCCTGGCATGCTTTGGCCACCTGTCGGCCTGCCCAGCTGTGTAAATTGCATTGCAATCAGCATGGCAAGGCAGCTCGAA
Organism: Oxyura jamaicensis; assembly: GCF_011077185.1. Lineage (NCBI taxonomy): Eukaryota > Metazoa > Chordata > Aves > Anseriformes > Anatidae > Oxyura > Oxyura jamaicensis. The sequence goes on along the minus strand of NC_048900.1, from coordinate 31,662,596 downwards.
GGAGGTACCGCTTGGTGCCTGCAGATTACTTGTGTAACATGTTTTCAAGTCATTGACTTTTACATTGCAAACAAAGTCTTTTTATTTGACCTTTTAAGTGCTCTGTTGCAAAATGTACAGGAGTACAGTGACAGCACATATGTGGAAATTGCTTTCATGCTGATTTTTGGGCACTTTGTGATGGTGTTTACAGAGGTTTCTTCTTTTTTGGGGGCGGGGGGGGAGGGAGCAGGGGGTTCCCCAGGATGTCCATTATTAGCTATTTAACATTTAACTATAATCCACAAATGGCATCCCTGGCTGTATTCCCAGCAGATACATCTCTGGGGCTGGGAGGAGCGGCAGACTTGTCATTCCAAAGATGCATATTCCAGCCCTCCTCTAAGTGTTCCCTGCTTCACTGCAAGTCCAGCATATGTGCAAGGATGAACTTTTCTCTTGGCATCTTTTCTAGTACAACTGATTAACTTTTTACTTTGTGCTGTCTAGCTTCCTCTGTGCTGCACACAAGCTGAATGCTATTTTCTGTCACTGTTCACGAGCCCTGACTGAAGGAGATATTTTACTTGCACATTATCTGACCACAAAGCCATGGAGGCATTGAGAGTTCAGGGTGAGAAGGGTTGGTCCAGCAACCCAGTGGTGCACACTTAGTGTAACTGCTCCAGTGCTTAAGAAGGGGTAAGGTCAGACACTGGGGCAGTATCTTGTTTTGTCTAGGCAACAAGCTACTTGGGAGGGATTTTGGTTTGATGAAAAACCTTGCCTTGTCCTTGTTTTGGCCTGTAGACTCTGGTCATGATATTTTCATTAGTTCTCTGATGTTTGGTTTTGAATAGTCACCCTGCTCCTGCAGTCCTTAGGACACGAGCATTGCAGGCATGGTGCCCGCAGAAACAAGTGCAGGCTCCATTCTGTCACCTGCAACATGCCAGGCTGCTAAATTTAAGCAAGGGCTTAAAAGAAAGCTTGGTAAAAGAGCCAGAGCTTTCTGTGAGGCTGGCTGTGAAAGAAGAATCCCCTTCCATGTTACTTGGGCTTCTGAGATCCGCTTCTGTCTCTGGCTGACTTCACCTGAATTTAATGGTTCTCGTTGGACTACAAGATGAGACCTTAATGAACTTAGCGTGTAGCTAAAAATTCACTTCAGTAATCTATTCTCAAGTCTCTTTGGGTCTTGAACGCTTGACAGGTATGTTGTGTTGTGGCAAGAGGAGGGACTGGTATCAAAACCTTGTGACAGACCTGCTTTTAGGTGGTTCAAGCTGTGGTGGTGAGCACAAAATGCAGATTCTGTAATGGTGATGCTGGCAGAGTTGCAAACAAGGAATTACAGTAATCCCGTCTAGATGTTATTAAATCATGTGCAAATGCTCTCAGAATGGCAAGGGACAAGGCAAGATTTAATCCAGGCAATGTTTATAAGATAGCAAAAGCCTGTTTCAGTTGCATTTTAGTATGTTAGGCTCTTACATCTCTTTTGACAAGCATAACTCCTTGACTTTTTGTAGATGTGTAACACAGATACAATAGATCACCTTCGGAAATGTGTTTTGAGTAAATAATTACTTTCAAGGATAAGAGAATGAAACTAAATCTTCAGTTATAGTTAGGATTTTGGTTTAGCGACTTAAAGCTCTTTTTCTCCCAAACATCATAAACAATCTTTTCTGATATAAAAACACTTGTCAAGAGATATGTAAAAAAATGCAAAGTAACAAGTGGAATGGCACACATTGATTGACCCTCAGGTTATATCTTGCTAAAAGGTACTACTGACATATATATTACAAGTTCTTATCAAAATGTTTCTTTGTAATTGTTGGAAATGGGATGGTAAAGCAATAAAATTGGTCAAGAGACCTGTTACAAATTGTGGCACAACATGTATATGGAAGTTTTTTATCTAAAAATACTGAAGTTGGTTGTTCTGAGTGGAGCCTGTGGGTCAGGAATATTCTTCAAATTGTTCAGCACTCAGGAGAAAGAGCTCAAGGGACTGAATCTTGGCCAGCCCTTCAGATCAAAGTGCAAATACCTTCCTGTGGTGGTACTGGTGAGGGCTGTGATCAAGCCCCTCTTACGCAGTGAAAGCTGGACCAAGGTAAGAGCTGCATGACAGGCGCAGCCAGCCAGAAAAGTCATTACAAGGGTGAAACAGTACACGTAACATTGGAAGCAGGACAGGAAAAAGGCATATCTGGTCATTAAGATGAAGCATTGTAATTGTTCTAAAAAGCATATATATATATATATATATATATATATATATATATATATATATATATTTTTTTTTTTTTCCCTTGGAAAAAAGTACTAGGAGTATTTGCAAGAGCTGAATGACAGTCTGATCATTCAATTTTGGTTTGTTCTGTCAAGATTATTTACAAGGACACATTAGCAATGGGGAGTTCTCAAACCACATCTACTTTTGTGTATTGAATAGTGAAAGAGACTTGTCATGTGTTTGTGCCTACGTGTGAGAGAACTAATTCCTGCCACAAGTCCTGGGAATCAACAGCACGTTGTCTCCTATCTTGTGGCCTTGTCAGCCTTGGGCACATGGGGAAAGACTGTTGGAAATCTCTGTGGCAATGCTTTAGTCTCCATGAAGGATCCCTGGGTCTGGAGAAGGATGCTATGAAAGGTCTGCATTTCTATGCTATTTTTGATTGTTTATCTCGTCAGTGCCAGCCTATTTTGTGGGCAGCTTGTGCTTGTCTCAAGGTATTTGGATTTGATAATCTGATCAGTGCCAGTCCATTCTTGGCTTCTCTGTCCACCTGCTGACTCCCTTGTGTTACCCTTCTGGTGCTCCATCCATCTGTTAAGAATTTACTTACAACATGCATTAAAATAAATCAATATGATTTTATGTACAGAGGGTGCTGTTTCCAGCATTTCAAAAATCCTAATAAAGGGCCGGTTCCTATTATGTTACTAGCAGACACAGATAAAATCTTGTATTTTATCATTAGTGATTTACAGGGAATGCCATGATGCTCAGAAAACAGCCTTTTAACATTCAAATTTGCTGATTTTCAGAATTCATTTTATACTTTGTTTTCAGTTACTACAGGTTTTCAGCATGTGTGCATATGCTGAACACTATTATCAAGGAACTATTATATTCAGATATAGAGTGCAACGTCATCTTCCATTGAATTATTACTTGACTGTAAAGAAAATCACATCTGAGACCTGTGGCAATGGAAACACTACATTTTTTAGACCATTAAACACTACATTTTTTAGCCATTTTTTAGACTCTGGGCTACTGATTTTTCCATGGGTATGTGGGTACAAGATGACCCTGCAGGGAGAGAATACAGTTTTTCATCCACTGCAGAAGCTGACCTGAGCCTAATTTATTATTGGCAGCATGAGTAATGCTATAGCAGGGGGAGTCTGAACTGGGCGATGCCAAGAGACGATGTCAGGCAAGGCCATAAGAGAGGGTGATGTCCAAGCCCCTGCCAGCACAGGGGCTGTGGGTTATCTGGGAAGCAGGTGTCCAAGCCTCCTTTCTGCCCTATGGTGCAGCAATGCAGAGCTTCGGGAGCAGCGCCTGATGCAACAGCCATTGAAGATGTAGCTTCTTAATGATCAAACTGCTGAAGATACAGGAGAAAGACTTCCTGGAGGCAAGGTGGAGACTCATCAAAAACGTCTGGAAGCTGCTGAAAGGCTGCAGGGAGGTTTCACAGCTGAGGGCTCTGGTCTCTCCACACCGCTCAGCAGAGCTTAGCAGAGGGGTGACCCCAGCAGAGCTGTGCTGGTTATTGCTTGGCCCCTCAAGCAGGAAGCCGCTGAACTTCCAGCTATTTCCAGGGGATTAACAATGAGAGGAGTTGCTGAATACAGCATAGTTGATGCCATTTTATCTTCCTGCCGAATGTTTGCAAGCTGTACTTTATTTAAATGAAGCCTTCATCTGTAATGTATCAGTAAATGCCATAATGTTATAGGAAGAGAAGGGCAGCTTGGCTGATGTGGGGATTAAAATTTTTTAATGTTATGTTCCAGATAATGAGTAATATGATATAAAAGGATTCTAATGCATTCAGCAAAGCCAAACTGAGCAAGACCTGAACAAACCCCAGAGGACATGGAGAGAACCAACCTATAATATAGGTCAATGTTTTCATATGTGGTGTAAGTTCCTTTTGTCTAATTAATCTATATCTGCCAATATGTTAATGAGAGGGAGACAGAGAAAGCTCATTGCCACCGAAAGGTCCCCAAGGCTGAAAGAAAACAGTCCCAGCTTGTGGCTAATTATTTTTTGCTTAAAATTTATTAGTCTGAAAGATAAGCAAACATGGTGTTTATTTGACCTGTGCACCTTGTACCAGACACTCTTTCCAAATGCAGTTCTTTAAAACAGCAATTAAAATGACAGAAAAAGAGAAGAAAATGTTGTTGAAAACACAGCAGTACAGCAATGAAAGAATGGGATGACATTCTTCCTGAGACACCAAACCAGGAGGCCTGTGGCTAAAGGTAATCTCAGTCTTCCTCTAAGAGGTGCCTCTGCCCATTTCCAAAGGGAGTAAGGGATGGTCACGGCACCCTGCGGGGGGCTGCTGCTCCCAGGAGGGCACTGGCTCAGCCACTCCCGTGCCCTTTGCGTGGAGCATCACTGTCCGTGGCACGGGGCTGAGATGGGTGCATGGCGCTGGGAAGGCGGCCCCACGGCCACCCTTGCCCGTGTGCGTGGGCAATATGGGCGGCTCCTGCCAAATGCTCTGCTTACCCATGCCCCCTTTACCTGGGTAATGGATGTAAAGGCTGGAAGCAGCAACCCCTGGGGAGCTATCAGGATATCTGATTTATGCAAGAGTCTGTAATAAACTTATGACAGATATTTCTGTAGCTAATGGGAATGTAAAAATTCAGATAACATATGTTAATTCTGATAAGAAAAATCCCTGATAAGAACAACTCCCTTACCACTAAATAGGAAAACTCAGCTCTGACTGCAGAAGTAAGTCTGCTCCTTACTGTCAGTGAGAAACATTCCTAAAAAATGAAGTTGTGAAATAGAAGTAGACTGCTAAGACTGAGAGAGTCCATCACCTGACACAGACCTTGTTCTTCCGAAGAAATTAAGTTGGTTGTGCCTGTGTGACTTAATTTAACCTTGGATGAGGCCAAAAAGAAAGCCTTTCTGATTTGCATTGTATTGCATCTTTTTGAAACATTTTTTTTTTTTTTTTTTTTAAATATGATGCCCAGTCAAAGCTCTCAGCAATGACAGTATTTGCTATTGCACACAGCTGTTACCACCACTGAATGACTGAAGCCCGAAGGGTCGACACGGGGGCTTTGATCATTTGTTGATGCTTTTGAAATGCTTTGCTTTTCCCCTTGCTTCCTAATGGTTTTGTAGCAGATTCATAATCTCACTCCTCTGAATGAGGTTAAGATGTAGATGAATATGTTGCTAAATGGCTTGTTTTGTGGTATTTCTATTGGGTTTGAAAGAAAGTATCACTGATGTGCTTAAGAACAGGTCTATGTCATATAAGAGAGGATACACATCCTGATGTACATGGTTTTTATAGCATGTTGGTAGAATTTATCCTGGGAACATCCTCTTAAACACACACTAAATTTAACTTTAAAGCTATGTTAATTCAGGAGAAAAAAAAAACGTATGCATCATCTGTCATCAATTTGATAGTCTGTGATATGTGTAACCAATTGTTCTTATTTACATTAATTTGCATTGTGAAAAGCAATTTTACAGTTTCAGTCAGACTTAATAGGCAATTTGCAGCTCACTGCCTAATGGCGTAGTTACTTAAGCCTGCCCCCAGGGTGCTTTCTAGACCTGATATGAGACTAAACCTTTTAAATGTTCAATTGAACATCTTAAAAAGTCAAAAAGTCTTTAGCTACTAGACCCAGTTCATACTTGCCATGTCATATTTGATATTATTGCTAAAGATGCCCTTTGATTCAGATATATTTTGCCCTAGACTGCAGAAATGATGATTTGATTCTAGAAAGCATCATGGCATGAATGATCCCTGCCCTACCTCTGGAAGCACTTTACTGAAGGAAGAAGTGAAGGTAAGAACACCCTGGCAAGCCTTGCACCAGGGCATTTGTGGTGCACCTGCATTTAATGCCTGACTTTTCACCAAGGCATCTCAAATCTTAATGACATTTCCTCATGTATGAATGTATGAACCATTTCCCGTAGGTATGAAAAAAAGAGTATTCTTAAAAGAAGACCGAGTGAAAGCCCTTAATTCACAACAATTTTACTTTGGGGGGAATATGTAGGAGACAAACAGAGAAATACAATAACATACTTTTGGGTGATGCTGCAGAGGCTGTTGTGTTCTGAGAATGCCAGAAATCACTAAGAAAAGTTCTTTGCCCCACTGAGTTACATTAAGAGGTTGCCATTCTGGTAGCATATTTGATCAACGACAAGGCTCTTATCAACAGTCCTGTAGGGAAGGTTGCTGGTTCCGAGTGGTGAAGATGAGTGAGAAAGGAGCAAAGATCTCAAAAGATGGAGCCCAATTTCTTAATTCCTTATCCTGGTTACAAGCCACAAGTGAAGATCACAAAGTGTTTTAAGTAAAATTCCATATGAAGAATACACTGTACGTGAAACTGAAGCAGGTCACTCACTGATGGTGGGTAGGCTGAGCATTGACCGTAGTTGTACCCCTGGCCTTTGTGTTCGACGTGTCATGTGGAAATGTCAAGTGGGAGTGAGTTTTCTAAGAATTACACAACAGATGTTTTGTTGTTTGGTCATCCTTGTACTAATGATTAATGACTAAAATAGAGTTGGGATACTCACTTACATGAAGATATAGACATGTTTGATATCAAGATGAATTGAGGCCTAGGTTATTTTTGTAGCTTGACAGCGATCCTTTTTCATATTCAGCAGTGTTCACTTCTATCACGCTTCCAGATTTTGAAATATGTTTGTAACCCATGCTGATATCACATAGATAGATGCATTTTATGCAACAGATTTTGAAATTGTGTGAATATTATGGGATTTCTGTCTTCCCTAATGTGATAAAGCAAATACAAGGTGTGCTAAAAGCCATTTTCTCAAAAAGAATAAATACTGTACCATGCTGAAGCAATGTAATACCACCATCCTTCTGCTATAGGGGTCTGCTTTATTTCTGCAAGTGTGTTTTACTTCAAAAGATGTTGCAATTCACTTCACAGTAGTATAAAAGAAATTCAAAAAAAGCTCCTATAACTGTGTGTTACTTGGCATATCTTACATTTGTAGCATTGTGCAGTGCGTGGAAAGATAGTCAAGGGAAGTTCTGTATCAAATCACTCCATGTCATAATGCAAAAATTCCCTTATCTACAATAAACTCAAAGTATTTGAGGCTGTGAATATCCCAGACAGTTTAGGAAAAAAAATGCTAAAATGAAATTAAGCTTTTTTAGTGTTTTTCAACTATATTTGGCTAGGTTCAGGCGGCTAGTTTGAGGCCAGCTAAGTTGTGCAATACATGGAGGTGGTGTAAGTAGCCTAGGCAATCTGGTTCTGTCTATATTAGTACTTCAGCATATCAGTGATCTAAACAATTTTCAGTTTTAAACCTTTTTTTTTTTTTTTTTTTTTTTTTTTTATGCCCTTTGCTGTTTTCTCACTGCTACATAATTAAAAAGCACTAAAGCTCATAAATCAAAATATGAGAGGTTGAAGACAACCTTTTTAAAATGGGAGGTATAGGGCATTTTTATTGCACTAGCGTGAATCTGTTACTTTTCTGAGATTCACTTGTAACCTGGTTAATATTTTTATATTTTTATGCAAAAGAGTGACAATTATGGCTGCACACAGTGTGAATGTGTTTTGTGACTGAAGGCAGTGTCAGACCTGGAGCACAAAGAAGGCTTGAGCTCCTCTCCCTCCACCCTCACCATGTGATGTTGGTTAGTGTCTGACACAGCCTGGGTGGCTGGAGCTCTCACAGGGGACTGTGCTGTTGTCTTCACCAGCTCCTTCTCCTGCTTCAGAGTTTCATGGGTTTTATGTTTCAAAGTCCAAAATGGAGAGGTAATGGTTCAGAAACAAACCACAATAATGGACAATTTTGGATTATTCAAGTTCGCTTACCTTTAAATTAATGACTGACAAGGACAATTTCTATTTTGATTCAGCACAGTCCACACAAAGACTTCTATTATTATTATTAATGTTTAAAAACCAGCAACCTTTAGATATAAAACTGTACTTTATAAACTAGTTGTTATGAAGATGATGCACTGCATCTAACCCATCTGGTAATGGACAATTATTTTAATCAATTTTTGCAAGATAGGTTTTACAAGTTGAGCTGCGTTCCCTCTGGGTTCACACTGAACACTGAATATATTCATTGTTGATAAGAACTCAGCAAATATATTAATCCATTAATCACGGGCATGTATAATAACCTTCATACCTGTATCTCAATGTGTCTCATGTCAGGCACACCAAAACGTACTAATTCTCAGCCCAGGCAATGAGCAGGACATCATACCCTCTGAAGCTGTCTGCAGGAGGAAAGCAGTCCCAAGAACAACACTGTAAGCACACAAAGAGATCACCTCAAAATGTATGTAATATGGCCAAGAATGTACGTAATATGGCCAAAAGCAAGAGCCATGGGCATGCTGTCAGTTCAGAGCTCCCAGGAGCATTGTGCCTCAGCAGGCACTGGGGGACAGAGCCGCCACTGCTGGGGAGCAGGGCAGGGCTGAATTCTTCAGTAAAAAAGAAGTTGTGTAGTTTTTTTTTTTTTTTTTAAGAAAAAAACACTGATACCCACACAGACACAGGAATGTATTTTGAGACACTGAAATGAACTCCTGTATAGATTACTTACAACTTATTTGCATGGACAATTTCATGTCCAGAGTGTTTTTCAGTGGCTAAGAATGATCATCAAGGCAAACTGCAAATCAAACGAACAGACATGTTGTGCTTTAAATGATTATGCCAGCATTTTAAATTGATTACAGCATAGAATATAGTGGAAGATATTTCCTTAAAAGGAATTATGTACAAAAGCATGAAACCTTTTCTGCAACTATTCTGATAACAGAGTGCAAAGACTGTCTGAAAAAAACAAGACAACTCCAGATGACTCCAGTGTCTAATTTGCCCATAATTTGTTTTCTTCTACCAAAGCTCCTCTAGACTTTTTTGGGGGAGGGAAAAAAAAAAAAACGGTAAAAAAAAAGGTGATTATCAGCTTTACTTGCAAGTTTTCAGTGACTGGTTTCGGAACATTCAAACAGCTTGTCTGCAGATTTTTAGTTAACTGCTGGGGAAGGTGCGGGATGACAAATGTATGATTAATGATTGCCTTTGTATGTCTCTTATAAATTAGATGCTCTGTCGCTAAATAAATACATAAATAAATGGGCTGGATGTAAAAGAACATACTTTTCACCAAAAATGACATCCTTAGTTGTAAATTTTAACAGATGTCATGAAACCAAATATACTATAATCTATTACGAAAACCCTTTGAAGCTTTATTTTAATTAGCTTACAAAGTCACCAGAACTCTTGGAGAGAAAACGATACACAAAATGTATCTTGAGAACTGCTTGAATATTATCACCAGGATGTGATGGGCATGGTTTAAGAATAAAAGTACAGAAGAACAGAAACTAAGAGCAGTCAGTACTCTAGTAACACATGGTTGATATTTAGCAAAGAAAGCCTGGCATGGAATGCAACTGTGAAAAAAATGGTGCCGCTCCCTTAAAAAATCCTTCTTATTCCAACACAAAATGGGGAAAGGCTCTGAAACCTGTGTTTGAAGTAGCTGAGCCTTACTAGAAGCAGAAAAATGATATATGCCAGGGTGAACGTATATTCACAAACAGTTGATGATTTTATTTTAAAATGGGTTCCCTGGATGCTCTCATTCTTGGTCAGCGTCGGTGGCTTTCAGCCCACCACTCTGGTCCCCTGGCAGCAGTGCGGGGCATTGCGTCCCTTGCTTCCAGCCAGGGCTGCCCCACACCCGGTAGCATGGATGGGGCCCATCAGGACTGCTGTAGGTATACAGCTTGGAAGTTTCCCACAAGAGGCATCTCCCTGGACCAAAGCCCCAGCTGTCCTCCAGATCTGGGCATGAGCAGAGGCTGCAGGACCAAAACCGGGCTGCTCACCTCCTCCTGCTTCACCAGAGCACAGCCTATAAACAAAAGACATAAATATGACTTGAACTTCTGATGATGGTGAACATTAAATATTTCTTGGGTGCATGTACTCATACTGGCCAAGACTAGGTCTGAAAGCAGTTTCTAACACAGTCCTTCCATGCTACCCAAGGCAGATTGCCCCTTTGTAGCGTTTGGGCAAATTTCAGGACTGATTTTCATCAAGCATGGCATGTTGCTTGTTTTTTGTTCAAGTGTCCGTAGGTGCTCCATCTGACAGCGCAGATACCTTGCAGCTTTCCTCTTCTAGATATCTCTGAATGAATGGGAGGAGACTGGGACCATAGTGGATTTGTCTCAGAATATATTATATTGGCTATGGATGGAGTTCCTGCTTGCTTTATAACATAGCTCTTTTCTTCTGACTGAAGGTAGCTATATGCTGTATTTCTATAGCATGTGTTTCAATGAGATTTCCATACTAGAGCAGAAGGGCATGCTCTAGTATGGTAGGACTGTGTAGCATCGCTATGAGCCCTGGTGTGGTAACCATGGAGTAGACGGCAATTCATGTTCATGTATGATAAGCATGTTTTAAATAGGTTTGTGATTCCCCTACTCAATATAAATTCTAATTAATCTCTCTTCTGAAATCCCATTTGCATGCCCACTGCTCACGGCTTTTCCAGTTTCATCTTATCACTCCTTGATTGTCATGATGTTATCATCTGCTGGGTCACTCCTGCTGCACTACAGAGGCCTTCCATCCCTGTGCAGACAGCCATTGTAACAAACCATCTATTGTCTGCTGGATCGTCAGCTAAACGAAGCAACAGCACAGCAGGCATGAAGTGAGTCAGTTGCCAGCCTACCTATTATCCTACCTCTGTTCAGTATCTCATTCTACGATAGACAGCCTGCCGGATGTTGGACAAGTCGTGCAGGTACACAGATCCCTGCTTTCTCACAGGAAGGCACAGGAAGCCACTGCTGCATGAGGCACTTGTTCCCAGTCTGACAGCGTGGGTGAGGCTGTTCCCTGCTTCGTGGCACCATGAAAAAGCAAAACCCAGCTCCTGTGGTGGTGGGGCTGCAGGAGCAAGCCCCGGCAAGGCCACAGCGGAGACCTGCTGCCCCTGAGGCACAGGGCCTGGGGCCAGCACTGCGGGAGCTCCGCAGAGGCTTGGTGGGCTGCAGCCATTGCCTTGCTTGGGGGTACTCTGGTGTCCCGTGCCATTCCCATGGCCAGAGACCCTTGTCCTGTGCCATCCCCTGGCCAGCGATCCTGGCTGCAGCCCCATGTCCCGTGCCACCCCCATGCCTGGGGCCCTGGCTGCAGCCCCATGTCCCATGCCATCCCATCCCCACGGCCGGGGCCCTGGCTGCAGCCCCATCATCACCAGGGGCATGCCGACCGTTTCCTGCTTCACATGGTTCCGAAGCGGCTGTGGCTGAGCATTCCAACAGGGCATTTCAAATTATTTCTGAAGAGCTACAGGACTACTTAGGGGCTTACGTGGCAGAAATTATGGAGTGAATGAATGAGTGGTGGATTTGAGTTTGAAATGTAAAAAAATATATATATAAAAAATCGAGTTCTCTCTGTCATAAATGTATGATTTAGAAAGTCCTTTTCAAAGGTTTATATAAAGGCCATGTGTTCAGTTGTGTCTGCAATATACTGATTGATCCCCAGTGTGAAGTTCTGCAGATAAAAGTTACCATTTTAGGGTCCAGGAAGAGTGAATGGGTCTACCTGGATTGTCGGTGTGAAGGAAGCCAGGCAGTACTTGCTCTTCATCAGTATTTGAATGTGGTCTCTCAACTCGAAAAGAAACCCTGGAGGGCTGTCAGCAGATTATCTCAGCTGCTTGGGATAAGTTCAGTGTATTGCCACCAGAGCAGTGAGTGCCTCCAATTTTATACCAGCTTAGCCAAGATAAAAATCAGATTCCATGCTTCCAGCCTCAGAAGGCAGCCTGATAAAATTAATAAGAGTAATTTTTTGTAAGACTGTCTTTTAATAGCTTAGCAAAAGACAAAAGATTAAATGTGAAGACGAAGACTTCAAGCCATGCTTTCTCTGTTGGTGCAAATAGTTACTGTTACACTGAAACAAATGGAAGATCTCTTAATTTACACCACCTGAAGGTTTGACAGACTCCCATTTGTTTAACATTATAATGAATAGGGTATTTCATGGGTATCAGATGAGTTCAGATAGAAACCTTAGTTTTTAATTTCCTGCCTGCCTCACTCTGATCTGTATAGCAACCATTGCATTATTTTATTGTACTTGATTTAAAAATTAACTTGTAATGCACTTTAGTCAACCCTCCCTACCAAATGATATATATATTTTTAAATTACAGTTTGGTTTTCAGATTGATATCCTCATTGTAATGCATCTTCATTCTGATTTCCACTAAATGCTTAGTAGTGTGACTTACAGAGAATTTTTAATGACAGACTCCTAAGTTTGCAACTGCCAGTAATTAGACTCACCACTGTGCAATGCAGGGAGCAGGAACCTCTGTAGTAATCAAAGGTGCAGAGTCAGGAAACGAAGCAAAGCTTTATTTCCTCAGAGAAACAGGGGGAGCTGCCCCTGAGTTTGCTATGTGTTACTGGGAACAGCTTCATATAAAAGTTCCATTATTTCTGACCTTTCTGCCCACATCGCAGAGCAACTATTGCCATTTGGGACAGTTTAAGGTACATCAATCCCTTCTGTAATAGTCAGCAAACCACTCCAGCATCATCATTAGCTGTCTCTGCAGCTGGTATGGAATGGAGGGGAACATTTTGGGGTGATGCTGAGCAAGAGTTCCTTCAGCATCATTTTCTCTTCCAGTAGTTTGATGCCAAATACAAATTTCCATCTGTTATTGTACTGAGGCTGACAATTAGATAAATTTCTCAGGTTTTTGTTGCCATCTTCCAGGAAACCAGAAAAGAGTACGTTTATTTGAGCCTATAATTTATTGGTGTAATGACCAAGAATTAAAGACTGAGTATAACTATCAGCACCAAGCCTTTTTGGTATTTCTTTTAAACAATCTCCTGTTTTTTAAGGTTACATGCTACGTGCTTTGCTGTATCCAACAGACATAATTTGGGTCTCAGTTAACCTGCTGCTTAGGTCAAAAGGAACAATAGCAAAATTAAAAGAGTTCGACCAGCAAGAAATAATTGTGACTTTCTTACAAAGCAGTTGAAAGAAAGCAAGAATTACAGTTGTGGAGTCAGACTGTGGAGGCTTGAAGGGACTTTGGAAACTGTGAACCTCAACTGTTCAAAGCCTGCTGGGTCATCAGGGAAAGCCCCACATCATTCCTGCAGCTCTCTTGGTCTTGCCACGCATGAGGAGCAGTAGTGCCCATCCCACCTATTTAGGGCAGTCCCAGTTCTCCATCTCATTAAATGGGATGTCTACTGGCAAAGCCAGTTCTCATTTTGAACCCAGTTCTTGTTTTGAACTCTGATGTCTCAGTTGCTCATGTACTGTAATGCTGTTTTATTCTGGAGCAACCTTAAAACAATTTGGCAATGGTGCTGATGCTGGCAATGGAGGGCGCTGCTGAGGACAGAGTCCTCGCCTCAAACCCAGTTCCCTGCAGATGCCCCCGGTGTAAGATGGTGTGAAGCAGTGCTGTTTTGGCACTCAGTCCCGCCGGGGCAAAGCCAGCTCAAGCCAGCTCAAGACAGGTCTCAAAAAAACAGCAAGGTTTTAGCACTGGATTTGTCTCAACGATGTATGGTCATTTAAAGCTTCCTTAGTTGTTGTACTTACAAGGAGCATTTATAATGCAACTCTGGAGTACACAAAGTACGTATGTCTCGCTCGGTGGATAGCTTGAAGAAAACCTGCTTAGTTCAATCATTAGGTCAAGTCAAATAAATTTCTACCTTCTTCAAAGAAAATTACTAGTGAATGTCTAGGCTGAAGTGATTTTAACTTCCCTGACATTGAAGATTTAGTTACATCAAACAATAATGAACAACTGAAAGATGTAATTTTGGTTATAAAAGGAGTGCAACACCTACGCATTCAAAGATGAAATAATTCTTACTATTCACTGCACCATAATATCTAAATAGTTGTGGCATTAAGTATTAGTAAGATTATTTTTAGAGGACGTGGATGGCTCTGGAGCTTAGTCCTCTCTCAGTATGTTAAGGACCTTGCATTTCAGAGGAAAACCTGCAGAAAATCTAGTTCACTGGACGTTTTTCATTGTGTTATGGATTAGTAAATGACAGTAAATGGAGCTCTGGCAATGGAAGGTTGTTTCTGGGTCTTTGGAAGTGAAAGGGCTATTTTGTCTCATACTTGGAGACTTTGCTTTACTTATTGGTGTGATATCCAATGCCCTGCATAATGGGCATCAGAAGAAAGTATTGTTTAAGTAAAATAGCTGTGGCTTGGGTTGAGAGTAACTAATACAGAAGTTCTGAGAACCAATGGCTGTGTTCTTCAGGCATCTGAAATGTGTTACTAAAAGCAAAGCAATTTTTTCTATTTCCAAAATCCCAGTTTGCGAGGATGCTAAGCCATCCCCCAGCTTATCACAATAGCCTCTTGTCAACTGCAGATGCTTATCTTGAAAGATTTTTTTTTTTTTTTTCAACAGATTGAATTCTCAGAAAAGAGACCAAACATAAAGATGTTAGGAACCAAAGTGAGAATCCAAAAGGGTTTTCAGGTTTGATTTGGTTAAGCATCCAAATGTTTGGATATTGATTTGAAACTTACTCAAGCGACTTAAATCTGGAAAATTGGTAATGGGCTCTATCCTCCCTGCTCTGTGAAGGAAACTCTTGGCACATATAGTCCCAAATCGCATTGACCTTTTTTGCTGCCAAATTCAATTGCATTTTCATTTCTAATTTACTGTCCAATCCAGCCCCAGGGTCTCTAGCTTTTACTACCTTTTGAGGTTTGCATTTCCTATTCAATATGTGCTTTTTCACCTTGCTTAATAGTTTTCATTTATTTCCAGTTGAGTCTCATCTTATTACTAAAATTTTAGGGACTGATATATGAGATCAGATCTGTGATCCATCTGTGTTGTTATTCTTTCTTCTACAATTTACCAGGTTCAGATGCTTCAGAAGGGATAGGAAAAACACAGAAATGGGTAATTATGGAAACCTTTGCTAAAGTAAAATGTTTATATCGTCTTCCATAAAATCCTATTGAAATCACAGAATTTTTTATCAGCACCCATATACATATTTTTCTGAATTCTATCAAATTTTCAGTCTCAGTTATATGCATTGGCAATGAGTTTCACAGGTTTATTTTGAAGGTCTATCTGTTGTTTCTGCTTACATTTGTGTTTCCTCCGATGATACTAGGATTATTTCACTTTTTGCAGTAGGGGAGTTGGACCCGATGATCTCTTGAGGTCCCTTCCAACCCCTACAATTCTGTGATTCTGTGATTTCCTGGTTTGCTAATTTTCCAAGGTAATGCCACTTGTGATTGTCAGATCGTCATTAATATGCTGTCACCTCCTTTAGAGCAGGAAGAAAGACACTATATAAAATGAATTACAGTAAACATCTTCCCTTTACTTTTAAAAGTGTATTTCTGAAAAAGGCTTTTCTCTAAAATCTGTGGTCAGAATTACTGACCTCTTTCTTACTTGTAGCTCATTTGCATTGCCGTCATCTGGTAAGTAGCTGGCTGGTAAGGCGAAGGTATCTCTCTGCATGTTTCTCTTTGATACCTCTGAATATTCCTTATGCCATTTCTTCACTTCACTCTTCCTAATGATTGCACCACTTTTATGAAATGACAGAATGAAAACACGGTATCACAGGTAAAGTAATGATAGAAGCTGTGCCCATGGAAGTCTTTCCCTACCTTAATGACTCTGTGATGCTGTGACTCTATGTACGCAGGCAGGTGCCAGACACGAGGAGGGCCAGGAGATTCTACGTGCTCAGTGACCGGTGCCACCACCTGCGTTGCCCCGGAGGGGAAGGGCTCTGCAGAGCTGCCTCCGGGGGAGCTCCCTGGGATGTCCCGTCCAGGCTGAGCTCCCGTGAGGTCACTGTGGCTCTCCATGAGGCTGGCGGCGGGCACCACGGGGGGTTGGAACTAGATGATTGTGGAGGTAACCCTAGCCATTGCACTCTGTGATTCTATGACACCTCCACCCAGCATGGCCACGGGGTGACAGTGATGTCACGTCCTCGCTCTTGTGGCTGTCGCAGGGGGTTCAGCGCCCGGTGTGCCACTGAGGCAGACCCATGAGTGTCCTTACCGGGCACCAGCCCCACTTCTCGGGATGAACTGCTTTCTGCTAGCACACAGGGCTTGCCAGCCACGCTGGACTGGTGGAACCTTTGCAAATCTTGGCAGCACTTTGCATCTTTTACTCAGCTTTCTTTCTCTGTATCAGATGCTTTTGATCTGTGCTTGGGATTTATTGGTTTAATCAATATAATCTCTGCAGTATCATCCATGCTAACTGAAATAATTCCTAACAACGTTTTGTTGATCCCTGTGACTGCCGAATGAGAGTGAAGCTATGCAGTAGCATATGGCAGCATTTCTTATCTGTGATGTCTGAGTTTAGCATTTTAGAGTGTTCTTATTCCATTTTCTTCTAATCAGAATTGTCTATTTGCTTAGAGATCAGGCCATTTTTGTGTGCTTCCTCATTGATAAAACCATGATTTTAAATGTTCTGTAAAATCCTATTTTGTTTCCATAGACTTTTGCAGGAGCAAACAATTTACAAAATTACAGGGCGTTGCTACGGTGAAATGCACAGAGGTAGCGCGGCACACGTGCTGTTTGTTGAAGTATAAAAAGTGCTGATTAGTTTTAAATGTTTGCAGAGAGAACAATGGTTTTTAAATAAGTATATGGCTAGATGAAGGCAGGACTATTCCCGATGATGGCAGTGGTATGGTTTCAGGCCTTATGTGTTTATACCAACAGTACTGTTAAATTGCTAGTGCTTCTCTATGTATATACTGTAAGCACACAGAGTTGCTATGATAATCCTGTCTGCTAAGGACGAGCTGAAGCATTTTGTATTCCAGTGCCTGGTATTTATGGAAGGTTTTTATAGTACAGACTCAGCAGTTTGCACACTTTGGTGAATTCGTTTAGAGTAATTAGTGTAACACCAGGCTGGCTTTGCAAGTCTGTTTAAGCCGTTCTTTTTCAAGTATATCAAACTTTAAACATCTAAAATATAAACATGGCTTTTATTTGGATTACTTAACCTGTTCTTCCATCTTTACTGAAATGACCTTGAGTGACTTTCAGCAGGCTTTTCAGCCTTGTCAGTCCTAGAATTACCTGCCTGTCACTTTGCTGCTCTGAGCGGGGGCAGTGGGAGGGACCTTTGGCATCACCGCTGCTCGTCACAGGGCAAGGAGGGCTGGCAGGAACTCGGCCTGCAGGTTTCCTTTACACCTTTACACCTATTTAGCTTATGTTTTGCTTACGAAACAGAATCAGTCCACGCATTTTAACACTTTTTTTTTTTTTTTTTTTTTTTTTTTTCCCTCCAGGAGTGGGCTGATTTTATTCTACATATCGTCTTTGGGATGCGCAGAAGGCCCTACAATGCTATCTGGAGACATTGTGCGCCAGAAATTGCCTTGAGAGAATTTTCTTTTATGCTTTATCCTGAACTGCTTATATGGCTGTTCAACACTCTTCCACCAATTATTCAAGGAAGCTTGTGCTCATGCGTTGTCCTGTGA
Organism: Oxyura jamaicensis; assembly: GCF_011077185.1. Lineage (NCBI taxonomy): Eukaryota > Metazoa > Chordata > Aves > Anseriformes > Anatidae > Oxyura > Oxyura jamaicensis. The sequence continues at coordinate 31,644,699 of NC_048900.1, read as the reverse complement.
ATGTGACTTGATGAACATACCTACCGGAAAATAAGCTGTGGTAAAGCAGATTTCTGCCCTGGAGAAAATCCAGACTGCGTGAGAGTGGCGTTTTGCTTTGCTTTCCATAGAAAAATTGTAGTTGCTCAGATATAAATTAACCTTACAATATTGGCCTCCCCTTTTTACACTTTGTTCATTTGAAATCATAGTCAGACATCATGAAGGGATTTTATTTTTTATTTTTTTTCAACTCCTGGTCTAGGCTCCCTGTTATTTATTTATTTATTTCCCCATAAATCCTTTTCAGCCTTCTTCATCCAAAACAGTGACAGGAAGACAGGTGAAGCTCTCCTGCCTGCTACGTGTATGTCCAGAGGGACGCTTTGGCCTGACGTGATGTGCGATGGCAATTTTTATCTGGAAGCCCTGTAGCACCAGCAGCAGTGCAGCTCGGCCGCTGGCGAGAGGTGCCGGGGCCGCGGGGCTGAGGATGCCGTGACCCCAGGCACGCCGCCCCACGCCAACCAGCGCCGTGGGCTGCTGCCCACTGAGCCGGCGCTGGTGGTTCCTGCTGCTGAGCTGCTGTCCTGTGCTGGCGACTGCCAAAGCTGTGCTACCTGTGCTCTTTAATTACTTTAGGTTTCACAGGTAAGGTAATTCAGGGTAGCTGGTCTGCCCCTTTGTATCCAGCTGGGGTGGTCATGTTCTCTTCCATCAACTGGCACAACTCAACTCAGTTTCATTCATTAAAATGGTGTTTATAGGATGACCTAAGCTATTGGGCAGCATTTTTGCTTGAGGCTGTTGAACTGTGGCCAGTTTTCCATGCTAGGTGTTTGAAGTTCAGGTGGTTTTCAAATCACACAAATTGAAAGTTCTAAAATTAACACTTTGCTGTTGTTTTCTCCTCATCAATAGAACTGGCCTGAAGAAAAGTGGAAATTTTGTAAACATGTTCCAAACCTACGGGGTTTTCAATTTATCTTCAAAGCATGTGGTCTGTGGGTGCCGAGTGTGGCACAGGGAGTGGGGCTGCTGCGCGCCCCTGGCGCAGGAGGGAGGCAGGGGCATCAGAGTGGGGCCGGGGGCCCGCTGGTCGCTGCGGTGTGTCCAGGCCCGTCCACGCATCGTGGCCCCAGGCATGGTAAGGGAACAGCTGACACAGGACTTGACTCATGAACAATTAGGAAATGTATTCTAATTAGTGTCAATCAACTTGTGGTGGTGTAAAAAAGGACCACTAGATAAGGCTGACTTTTTTTTAATGAGATGACAAATGTGGTAGAGGAGGAAAAGCATCGATACACAAGTATCTGCACGGCATTTGCTGACAGCAGCGTGACATCTTGGGTGAGGAGCTAGGAGGCTGCTGGGCTGCCGTGCACAGACATGGCAGCAGCGGTTGGAGGTGACCGTGACACCACCACCTCCACGGGGCTTGGCTGGCACCACCTCCATCTGCAGGGACCGCGGCTCGGGGAGCAGAGGGGGCTCGGGCTAGGGGCTGCAGGTCTCAGAGATGCTGTGGGCACACGTGGGGGACAGGGGCTGCAGGCAGGAACGATGCGAGGTCGTGGGGAGGGTGGGGGACAGGAGAAGGAGAAGTGGCCAGGCACCAGCACCTGCAAGGAGTCGATCTGCCGAATTCAACAGAAAAAGGCAAGGCGTTATTTGGTCTCAGCCTGTGATATGTACACAGGGAGCAGGAGTTTGATAATTGAAAGCTCTTCAAAGTAGACAGGGATATAAGAAGATCCAAAGCTGGAAGCTGAGATAAATATGCATTTTATGTACAGCGGGAGTAATTTAATAACCGGAACATCCTTCCAGAGCTAATGGCTGACTCCCCATTGCCAAAATGTCTTAATGGAGATTGGTTTGTGGTTTTCTGAAAGGGCTGCTCTAGCTCAAAACGAATTAATTCTGGAAAGTTTCTGTGTCCAAGTCACAATGGATGCCCACGACAGCCCTTTCTGGCATGGGCCCACAATTACTTGCTCCAATTAATTTCATTGGAAGCAGGATCAGACCCTCACCCTGTGAAGCAAAGAAGGCTGCCACTTACTCTGGGGGGCGTTCACCATGCTGTGGCACGTCAGCAAGCAGCATTGTTCTCTGCGGCTCTGTGGCTAATCAACATGTCAGCTAAAGTGGATTTGATTTTGAGAAGTCTTATGGACCCCAATAAAGATCAGTAATCATTAAAATTAACCACACGCTGATTTAATCAACATATAGCTTTGTTAATTACTAGCTCTTTCTTCGTGTCCATCTGCTTTAAAGATTTTAGTGAACCTGCAGCAGATGTTCATGTAAATATAATAAGCTGGTTGCCATGTAAATATAAAATTTTCAGGAGTGTTTGTGTTGCAGACTTCCAATTTATTTGTGCCTTTGTCAGTATCATGTCTTCAGTGGCTTACACACAAAACCGGTAACTTTGTTAAAGGCCCGTTAGAGGTGATTTCTGCTATCAGGCTTTCCCTCTCCCTTGCCTCCCTCCACGTGTCCCACTTCTGCTGCTTGTTCTCAGTGGGCCAGGCCCTGGAGATGTGCCACAGCATTTGCAGTGCTGTCCTGGGAGCTGCCACATAAAAATGAAATAGGCCCCTTCAATTCATGCTCTTTTCACAAGTATAAAAAATAATTTCACACTCACAGCAAATATGATTCATTCACCGTGAGCACTGGAAGTGGGAAGTGGTTCACGCAGCGTGGCGGCACAGGTTGGCAGCTAGCTTTCCTGCTGAATGGACAAACGAGCTGGGTGGGTGGGACAGACAACAAACTGGCAAGCATCGTTAAAGCTGAAGGTGCTTTTAAAAAATGCATACTTTGTGGCATAAACTGAAACAAAAACAGATTTTACTCTGCCACTACTGACTAAATTGTGTGCATGCTGCCAATTCATTTTTTTTTTTCCTAGTTAAACATAATCCTCAACACAATGGAAAAAAAATGCCCACAAAAGTATTACATTTGCAGAAGAGCTTTATTTCAGTGAAAATAGTTATAAAGTTGACAACTTAGAGTCCACAGCTTTAATAGTTGATTTTTTTGACTTGGCGATACGTGGGGCTGTTTCCTCACGTGTGAGCGTTGTGGATGGGGGTCCATGGCGATCGCTGCCCGCAGGAGCACCGCTCTGGATGAGCTCCTTCACGCATGGCGTGCAGCAGAGGCTGGTGCGGGAGGTGCTGGGTGTGCAGCACAGCCCCGCAGCCGGGAGCTGGGAGCGGCAGCGGCCTTGGTCCTGGCCTCTGCCTCCGTCACCCCCTCGTTTCTCATCTCAGTCCATTCCGCTCTCACTGTTTCATTTCTACCACGAAGCATGACGCCAGGTGGGTGAGCGTGGCTGGGCCCAGCGGTGCCCACAGGCGGTGCTGGGGGCACCTCCGGGGCCTGGCCTCCAGCGCCACGGGCTGGGAGCCTGCTGAGGCTAGGACCCTGGCAACCTCCTGCCCCCACGGAGGGTCCCGGGCTCCTGCGCGCAGACCACAGCTGGTTTTCTGTGCAGCGTCATCTTTGCTAAGGAAAATGAGACAGCTCCAGGCCAAAAGGACCTGGAATGCAGAGCTGTGCCCATGGAGCACCTCTGTGGTTTCCACTGAGTACCAGGAAAGCCATCCCAGTGTGAGCCCAGAGGGTTTCTTCCATGAAAGAAACTTTTTCTTTCCACTGAAAAAGTTTTCTTGATGCAATAGCCCAAGTGTTCTTTGTGAACGTAGCCTGACAGACAGCTCTCATGCTGGGGAACAGGGCCTGAAAACTTGAAGTGTAGCAGCTGTGCACAGATATGGGGCAGCTGTGCATGGATGTGGGGCAGCTGTGCATGGATGTGGGGCAGCTGTGCACGGATGTGGGGCAGCTGTGTACAGATATGGGGCAGCTGTGCACGGATGTGGGGCAGCTCTGCACGGATGTGGGGCAGCTGTGCACGGATGTGGCGTGGCTGTGCATTGATGTGGAGTGAATGTGAAAAGGTGCAGAGCAGCTGCACAGCTGCAATTGTGCCACTCACTGTACCTGAGGTAAGGCTCTGAGAACAGGCAGTGTCAGCTGTGGTTGTGCCCAGGTGACAACCTATTCTCAGCTGCTGTTGAACCTGACAAAAGGCACCACTGCAGTACTCTGAGCCTTCACAGGAGCTAACATAATGTTCAGATTGTGAATTCAGGGAGGAATTTCTTTTTTTTTTTTTGTTGTTGTTAAATTTGTGTAAAGGAGGCCCTGGTCAATGAAAGGCATTCCTAATTGTGCCTGCAGTGCTGTTAAATGATAATAATCCCAAAGGTAAGCAAACAACAAAGGAAGAAAGTCACTGTTCATCCACAGATGATGAAAAAACCACTGATTCTCAAATTCACTTGGCTGTCAAAGACATACAGCTGTACCCCCCTGCTCAGGATGCGCAACCTGCAAATCTGCCTCTGACTGTACCTGGAGTTAGGTCTGGAAAAGTCCGAAAAGCCAGTGGAGCCCCATGAAAACCACCATCGCTCTGTTGTCCCCTGAGCTCCGGTACCCACCCTGGGCAGATAAGATGGGGAGGCTCCTTCCCTGCCTGGCAGAGGGGCTGGTGCAGTGCATGCGGGGCTGGCTGCTGGGGGCACCACAAGTGCACATGCCCCAAGTACCAGTGGGTGTGTTCCCAGCTGCTTTGCAAAGCTTCCTTCACGATGGATTTTAAAGTCAATTAGAAATGACTGCTTACTGATATTGCATGATGGCATAATGGGAAAACTGACAAAATGCAGAACTGCTTATTCATAATAGTTTTGTATATTTTCCATCTGCCTTCTTCCACAAATAATTCATCTAACAAGTAACAGGACCCCAGCTTCATCTGTGATGCTGCTCTCTGGTCCATTGCACGCGCTGTTGCTGCCCAGAGCCGCTGGCTGCAGAGCCGGGGCTGTGGGGATGCCCCCAGCTTCCAACCCTGGGCCCCTGTGGGCTGGTGGCCGAGCCGTGCACCTGACAGCCTGCTCCTGCTGAGTGCCACAGGGCTGCCGCGCTGGGCTGCTGGCAGCCAAACCACCAAGGGCACCAGCCTGGCCGGCTGCTCCTCTTTGTCCAGGTTTGGTGCTGCCGTCCCAGTCAAATTTTGCAGCCCAGCACTTGTGCCTCCTCTCCTGCATGGATTTGTCTTGCAGAACATTATCCAGCAGCTGATTCTGCATGCTTGTTGAAGGTGATGTGAAAAATGAAATGTGTATTTTGGTGCTGGTTAGGGGAGTAGAAGGAAAGATGGATCATAACATAAAATTTCCTACAGATAGCTGAAAACAGAGTTATCCTTCATTTCCGTTGCCACTTGAAAAGATTCTTTCTGATTTCTTCTCATTTTTTAGCTTCTAAGAATTTTGGTTTTATTTAGCTATGCATTGGCAATGACTTCAGGAGCCTAGAGAGGAGGATGAGAGTGAAGGCAGATCATTAAACACCTCTCTTCAAGCTCTTTTTCATCCACGCAGTCCTTACTGTCAGATTGGCCACTGCTGGGATGAAATTCCCGTGTGCAGGAGAAGATTTACTGCTTTTCAGGGAAAGGAACACAAAGGAACAGAGACAGACAAGAGACTGGAGAGTTCTGAAGCAGAGGCTGCCTGTCCTCCCTGCCTTTCCCAACACGGGTATGAGTTACGCGGTGCTGAGCAGCGCGGGGGTGGGCGGGGGGCGTGCAGAGCTCTGCATCCCAGCGAGGGCAAGTCAACGTCAGCAACAAAAATTAATTTAATGATGGTAGGAAATAATCAGCAGCGGTGAGTGTATCAAAACCAAAGTCATTGCATTATTTATATAAAGATGTGCTTTTACAACTTCTGGTAATTTTTGCATAATTCTCGCTAAAATTTTGTTTTAATACTAAAAATACAGCGTTCGTGACTGAACACTGCAAACAGTAGAGAAGCTTCCATTTCCCACCACAATTGAGTCTTACTATGTCAAATGCTTAGATTTCAGATGACAGTGGAAATTAATCGCAAGAATAAAATCTTATAATTGAAACTGAAATGAAACAAAATCTTACAGATGGGATACTGTCTTCAACTTCGCTCTGAGTGTCTGAGGAATCACTGTGCATTTTTTAATTCTTTGACTCTTTTCCATAAATATTTTGACGTGCTCAGAAATTTATCTTCGTTATTAAGGCTGCTCGATTATCACATACTGCTGTGTCCAAATGCAGAAGTTTTTACATTTTACTTGCCATTTATTCAGAAATAAACTCCTGGCTGGAAGCGCGCATTGTAGGCTTGTGTGCAGTGGGGCTGGCTGGTGAGCAGCACTCCCTGCCCTGCTGGCGGCCCAGACTCCCCCGTAGCATCGCTGCAAGGAAGGACATGGTGTGAATGTGGTGCTCTGGGGTACGTGTTCTCTGCGTATTGCTGCTGTCAGGAAGGCCTGGTAACTGCTCTTTTTAAAAGAAGGTATTTATGCTTGTAGACCATATTGATATGTAAGTTAATGGGCTTGAGACCTTCCCTTTTGCATCTGGTTTTCTTCAACCCCATCCTTTTAGACATTACATTTCTCTTGTGTATATAATTAAAAGTTGGCCCTAAGCATGTAGGAAATGAAAGGCTGTTAAAAGAGGAGGAAAAGCCTTTCATTTTGTGCCCATGTGCCAAGACAGTGTTATGTTGACTGAGAAAACTGATGCGAAAGCTTGCCCCGGGGGGCTGGTGCCCCCGGCCCGGCCCTGCAGCGCTGGCCCAGGTCTGGACGTGCGCAGGCATGGGACGGACCTGGTGTGGAAGCAACACAGCTCTGCCAGGGCCAGCGGGCGCCCAGGTAGGTCCAGGGCTGCGTTTCCAAGGGCTTTGAACCAGGCCCCCTTTGGTGCTCCCTACAAATGCTCCTCGGTGACCTGGGATCGTGCTAAGCCTATTGGCGTCAGAGAGGAATTAGAATAGCTGTGGGACATAATGGAGGAAAAATCCCATATTGTTTCCTCCTTTATAATTCATGTTTCTATAATATCCTTTAATTTCCTCTAAGCTCCTTAAGTGCCTGTGAAACTGAAGGGTTTGGAGCCTTTCTGCACAGCTTTATGAGTGAGGTGTGAAACGGGCAGAGCTTCCAGTGCGGATAGCACAGACCCTGGCAGTCTCTCTTGCAGCAGCTGTGCCAACGGGTGGCTGGACCATTCGGGATGGTGAGGGCTGCTTGTGAAATGTTCTGTGTCATTGCTGATGCTGAGAAAGGACAAGAGGTACATTTGCCTTAGAGCTTCCCTTCTGCATGTGAGTTTAGGGGGAATATTACAGGAGCCCCTTCTGTGGCCTTTCCTCAGTTCGATTTGTTCCTGTGTTTCTGTCTGGCTGTAGGTGTTGGCCGTGTACTCTGCAGATGTCAAAGGAGCACAGATGCCAGGTGTATGCAGTGGCAGAGGCGTCCCTATGCCAGGTGGACTGAGCAGAGGGGGTGCTCGTTGCGTCCACCTCTCCTCTACCTGAAGGCCATGAAGACAAACGACTCGTCAGCATCCTGAAGCACACCACAATCCTGCTCGTCAGGAAACAGGTTAAGCGTCTCTTTATTGACAGATGTGTGGATTGTACGGTTGATGTGTCTAGCATGATCTCCTAGTTTGACCTCTTGCGTAAGAGAAGCTTTAAAATTAAACCTGTAAATCCTTCCTGAAGCCCTTTTCCTTGTGATTAAATAAAAGCATTTTATCTAGGAAAAAAAATCCATTTTGGCTTATTCAGAGCTGTATTGTTTCTTCACAGATGTGAAGATAGTTTTGTGTGCTAGGTTGAAGCCCTCTGCCATCAGTTTGTCAGCTCCTGAGCATTTCAGGGTAAAATGAATCATTGATCTCCCTAAATCTCTTACTGCAAGAAACCTTCCTGATGCAAATTATTCTTGTAGGTCTTCTCCATGCTGTTTCTAACATTTCAGCACAATTTTGATGTGCTGATGACAGCAGAGGGTTCAGTATTTCATTGCCTCTCTCACGGTGGAGGTGGGTAAAGTTTTTCAGCCTGCATTTTTTCTTCTTTTAAAGAATAGGAAGTTAAACCGAAATTACTGTGTGCTTTGTCAAATTGTCTATCAAGTATTCTGTTCACAAATAGAGACAATTTCAGAACTTTTCTTCAGATACTTTCATTTTTCAAACGTTGTCTCTAGACGTTTCCCATGTTTAAATTATAGAAAGTGTACCCCCTCCTATCTTTACTTTGGTGGCAACACTGAATATTTTTGTTTCACGTCAACCGTACGCATTTAAAAAAAATATTTTTTCAATTCAGCCGACTATAATTTGATCTCCTGAAAATCAATTTTACAAACCTCCTTTTCTTTTTTTCTTTTCTTTTTTCTTTTCTTTTCTTTTCTTTTCTTTTCTTTTCTTTTCTTTTCTTTTCTTTTCTTTTCTTTTCTTTTCTTTTCTTTTCTTTTCTTTTCTTTTCTTC
>NC_048900.1:31607603-31636191 GCF_011077185.1 Oxyura jamaicensis | reverse complement strand
TTTTCTTTTCTTTTCTTTTCTTTTCTTTTCTTTTCTTTTTTTTTTAAATCTTACTGTCTTGAATTGGGAGACTGTGCTGGGTCTTTTTGTCTAAACCTTACATGTTTTTGTGGAACAGATGTCGCGGGGCAGGGGCCTGGAGCCGTCTCCCCAGGCCGCTATGGGCCGGTCCCGAGGGCTGCTGGCAGCAGCCGCCTGCTGGGACCCCGCTCGCTGCTGCCAAGCCCCGCTGCGCCCCTCAGCAGCGCCTTACGGAGGGACCCCAGCCCAAACCAGGGCCGTCTGGATCTGGAGAACGAGCCTGTGCTCGGGAAACAAAAAACTGTCCTTGCGGCCTTTGCTTTTTCTGCCCTGTCTGCTGGAATACTCGGATATGCCCTTTGAAATGCTTGGACTGCAAAATGCACACACAAGGTCCCCCTTCGTTAATTTAAAGAATAAAAAAGAACTGAACATTTTCTTGCTTCCTGACTAATTGCATGCCAAATTGCTTTACAATTGCACCAGAGAAAGCCTTTTATTTTTTTATTATTTTTTATTTTATTTTATTTTATTTTATTTTTTTTAAGAGAGTGAAAGATTTTCATCTCTAGTTGCTTCCCAGAAAGGAATTTTCATAACAAGAGTCTATTAAGAGATGCTTACAGACTTCCAGGCCATCTGAGAGGTTATGGAAAAAAAAAAAAAAGCTGAAAATGGTGTGACATCGTACACATTCCAGCTAAAGTGTCCGTTGCTATAGCAAATGAAGGAGCATAACTAACCTCTAACACAGCCTGCTTTGAAAATCTGTGTGGTTTGTTAAGGCTCTTTTGTTGCGAGGCATTCATTTTCTCCATTTCTGCTGCAGTTTGCTAAACTGTTCCCAAATTATTGGAATTTATAGTACAGAAATGATGATACATGTTAGGTATGATCTGTAAAGCCTTAAAGAAATGATGACTTCCCATGTCACCCTCACTGGCACAGCAGTATATTAATGCAATATTTGTGGAGACAATTTCAATGTTTTATTTTACTTTTTTTTTATTATTATTTTTTTATTTTTATTAAAGATGGATCAAATCTAGAGGAAAGAAAGTATGGGTTGTCCAAGCTTGAAGCCCTTAAACTTCTGGTTTAATGTAACATTTCGAGGCTCCTGTTCCTGTTTGCCCTAAGCTTTTTTTTGGCTTGAATGCACCCTCACACTGTCTCTTTCCCTGATGCTGTTACTGCTGTTCAAAGTGCATGCTTTTTCTGTTATTCTGTTTTGCAGTACTGCCACCCAGCTTGCAGCAAGTCCTCAGAAGCAGCCTGTGGGCTTGAGCTCCAGCTTTCCAAGAACACTGACCTTCCAGGGAATGGTCTTGTGGCAGGTATGAAGAAAACATCTGTAGGTTTCAAATATAAATCCTAGCAAATACATGGTTTTCAAAAGTAATTGCTATTTACTTTAGCTAGCATGGGAAACAAATCTAGTCAAAACACTAAAGAACACATTCTGTTATTTTTTGCTGTGGAAATTAGCAACGTGTGAACTATGGATCAGGCTGGGTTAATGGTCATTGGCTGGATTAAAGAGCAAAAACTGGTAGGCAACGAAAAAAAAAAAAAAAAAAAAAAAAAAAAAAACAAAGAGAAAACCAGAATTTGGTACCTGAAAGGTACAGAGAATTCCCAAAACAAAACACAGTAAATTACTATAACCAAAACTGCTATAATTTTGTGGAGAGAAATAAGCTGGTTAATGTATACAGACATGCCTGTTCAGATTCAGTTGCGATAACACGCTATGGAGCTGATGTTAAATTAGAGTGAAGGGAACTGCTGGAACTGCATGTGAGGAACTGGAGGGATGTCGGCTTGCTGTCCCAGCCTGCCCGGCAGTGCCCAGGCTGCAGCGTGCTGCGGGGGCAGTGCAGGAGCGTGGCAGGGAGCGCCTTGTCCCAGGGCGCAGGTTAGCCAGCAGCAACCAGCAGCGCGTGCTGCCAGGGGACCTGGCGCAGCTTCATCAGCAGCATCTTCCTTGTCTCTATAGAATATTGCTCTATGCAGAATAAGGAAATTAAAGGCATTGCTACCCTGGTGTCAGTACTGCTCTGTAAGGGTGAGGAGTTACTGCCCTCATCTGATGTCCTGCATCACGGCCGTAACAGCAGTGCCACTGAGAAGCGTAGCTGTGCCTCTTAAAAGGCTCCATTTCACCAGCCTTGGAAAAACACCATTTTTTTAGCCCTACAGGGAGCTTGGTTTGGACCCTAGAAGAACAAACAAGCACGAGCAAAGCCCCCTGCCAGCACAGTGGGAATTTTCCCTAGCTGGGAAGCGCCCTGGCTCAGTGTGGTTGGATTTATGCTGGTGCTGTCAGAAAGCCTGTCTCTGGCAAACTGCAATGACGTGCTTGCACTGAAGCAGCTGAGCTAAAGCTGAACAGTATTACATCCTGACATTTTAGGAGAGCAAAATAAATAAAAAATTACTCAGTGTTTCACTACAGCCTGAGCAGACCATGCACTGCTCCTAAAGTCTAAGAATAGCTGGCACCCATGTACAAGGAAAGCTCTTACGAGTTAGTCAATTGGGAAATAAATCTAAAAGTCAGGCTAAACAGCAAAATATTGAATTTCTTGGAAACGAGTATGCTGCAGCACTCCATTTCTCTGAAAGTAGGTTGATTACAGCTGACATCAGGGGGCCTTCCAGGCACCACTGCTTGGGTACAAAGGCTCCTATTGCCCAGGGATCTGCACTTCTCACAGCACTGGTCGTGGCTGCCTGTGAAGTGACCTGGCCCCAGGTGCCAGCACACGCCGTGCAACCCGATGGATAACCTGCTGGATAAGAGCGGGGCCTGTGCCTGTGCCAGGAGCTGCAAAGTGCCCCTCTGCTGGCCCCGTCCTGTGTGCACTGAGGAGCAGCTTCCCTCGCCCTGCAGACCCTTCCAGCATGACGCACACATCGTGGTTTTCTTGTCCCATCTCGTCCTGTCATCTTTACAACAGTACTTCCTTTTCAGCTTTTCAGAAAGAGCAACTCTGTTATCAAAGAAATAATGAAATAAAGGACTGCATGAAAAAAAAAAAAAAAAAGATTATATGCTACTGAATCCCAATAGAATTAATGTTGAAGACTGTATTTATAGTGGGTTTTTCTTTCTTTTTCACTGTTTTAGATTGTGACAGATGCATATAACAAAGAAAATGAAGAAGTACATACTGCATCTCTCAGCCTGCATATAATTTAATAAAGGTTTGAATGCCATTAAACCCCGACCTTCCAGATCTTGAGCTTCAGTGGAGACTGAGCACCTTTGAAATTTAAAAAATCTATAAAAACTACAGCTGGGGAATGAGTATTTGAAATCTGAAGCTATCGTGCCCATACGACTAATTATGTTTTTGCAAACTTTATAAAAACATTGCTGTTTATTTAAAGTTAGCAGCACAAGAACACCATCATAATGAATGGTGGCTACTATGACTCATGCATACAAACATCTATTTTCTGGAGAAAGTCAGTTAAGGGCTTGTAATGGATTTTTTTTTTTTTTTTTTTTTTTTAAATCTCTCTGCCAGGACACTGCAGAATTAGAGACACCATGAGCATAAAGGATGCTGAAAACCTGGCCCTGCTTGAACAGGACAACTTTCAGTTTTCCATGAGGCACACGGGGAGGATGTACTCACTGTGAAGTTTGCTGTTAACTCTGGAAATGGGAAGCAATTGATGCCAGCCTATCAAAGCAATGGACATGAAAAGCACACATCTCCAAATCTCCCTCTTTTTGAACCCTCCAGGGGACCCCTCAAAGATTCACGTCACATGTAAGGGTTTTCTTGGGTGTGGTGGGGAAGTGCTGGTACCTCTCCCAGCAGATACACACACTTGCAGTAATGTACTCGAGTTACTCGAAATGCTGAGCCATGGCATTGCAGTACGAAGAGAGTTTTATGGGTCGGCACAGCAGTCCTTTATAAGGATAGTGGAAGTTGGAGCTAATTTTCTGGCTTACCAAAGATAAAGATGTAACTAGCCTTTTTCTGTCTACTTACCCATACATCTCATCTCATCAAGTGAATTTCCCTGTTCTTAGGTGTCTAGCTCCTATTTAAATATGAATAATCTCAGATTTATTGTCTCTCTTGTAATTTCATTTTTTGGGGGTGAGATTTCTCTTCATCCATCCTTGCTCCTACCTTTTCAGTTTTATATAACCGTGAGTTTTTCCATGGGTCTGCACAATTCTAGGATTTATCATCCTGGGATATGTCATGTCTAGGATATTCCTTGACACCTGGCTTATTTGCAAGTCTTGCGCAAAGCTCGGGCTTTTTGTCCTCGCATGTGCTGCAGTTGGTTTGGCGCCGCTCCCAGGCTGCTGGCAGCAGGGCTGGCTAGCGTCGCGGCATCGCGGCAGTGAGGGGATGGCCGGCATGGCCCTGTGCCCCCATGTGCAGGGCTCTGGGGGGCTCCGTGGGGTGCCGGGGAAATGTGGAGCTCAGCTGGTGGAGCGAGCTGGTTCCAAGCTTTGTGCAGGTGACACTTCAGATAGAAAATGCTGGGTTGTCCGCAGCTGAGGAGTCCAGATCAGAGACAGCTCCCACCAGACTTCTTCCCATGCCAAGTCTGCATCTACAAATGATGGCCAGAAAGCTGAGAGAGAAAACAGGCTTTTATTTGTGCATTCCTGGATGCATCACATTTGATTTGACATTACTCAGATTGAGGTCACAAGCTGTGCCCTGCTTGTGAGAAAATAGTGCTGGCAAATAGTTTAAAAAGCTAAAAATATTAAATTAGATTAAAAAAAAAAAAAAAAAGAGAGAGGATGTTAATATCATTATCATTTCCTCACCTGAATATTTTGTCACCTCCTAAGCAGACAGGGCTACAAGTTAAAACGATCACCTTTACAAAGTCTGGTAGAGCCTATGCTATGGGGGATTTTTGACACAGAAACTGGAAGCATCTTTTGTCATTAATGTTTTCACATCAGACTACTTCAGCCTGCATTACGGGTAGGGATGAGAAGTGTCTCTGGGAGAGGCAGACAGGCGTGCACTTTTGGGAATGGCTTGGAGATTCCAGAGCACCAGGCAATTCTCACTGGAAGGAAGGCATGGGAAAGGCATTTTAAGGGGGCTGAAGCAGCAGTGATCCTCCTTGCAGCAGCCATCTCTCTCATTTGAGGCTCTTTCACTGCCCAGGGCCTAGGGCAGCCTTCTGAGGAGATGGTGCAGAGCAAGAGGGCCCATGGGGCATAAAACAAGTACGGTTATTAAGGGAATAAATGTGTGAGAAATGTCCTGCCACAGTCGGTTTACCCGCATTGCCCTTGCACTCCCCGAGGTGGCGAGGAGGGAGCCCGCGGGGACCACGGCCACTCTCCCATGGCAAAACACCGCAGCAGCAGCAGGGGTTGGAGGAGGTGAGGCCGGGGTGTTTTATGCATCAGACAGGCACAGAAGGAAGAGCTGCTTGCCGCTGACAGTGCAGGGATTTGCCGAGGGATGGCTGATGCTGATGCAGAGCAGGCCAGGGGTGTGGAGGGTTGCTCCATGTGCAAAATCCCTGCGCAGAGCCGTGCGGCTCGGAGGTGCAGTGCCAGGCACACAGCGGAGGGCTGTGCCGGCCGGCTGCAGGCTGACCGGGAGCGGCGTGCTTTGGGAAGCCTCCTGCTGAGACACTGAGGTGCCAGAACTTGTGGGTACCTGGGAGGTGCACAAGGGGCTCGAGGGGCTTTCTGTGAGTGGTGCGTGCTGGCAGTCTTAGGAGAGGTGCAATCTTATACTCAGGGATGTCAACAAAGAGACTTATTAAAAACAATTGACCCGGGATCAGTAGGCTTCATTTTGTATATGCATAATTCTGGAATTCAAACAGATGCCTGCTGTTACCAGGAAGTGCTGTGCAAGCCTTGCTTTGTAGAAGAAGGAGGAAGAGGAGGTCAGATTACAGTCTGTGATGCTGATTACATTATCCTAGTCTGCCAATACATCCCATGGACAGACAGGAGTCCTGGCATTTGTTTATTTGCACAATTAATTTTGTAATGAATACATTTAGCTTATGCAGGAAGAAAAGTGAACTATTTGTTAGCATTTGATGCAGTGATTTAAACTGCCAGAGTCTGCCATTACAATTGCTGCTTTTAGGCTATACAGTTGCAGTAATTTACGGTGGAAGTCAGAGGCATCTGCAAGTTAAAAGAGGCTCTCCTGTGAGGAGGATGTGACAAAGTTTAAGTAGAAAGCTGATCCCCTCTGCAGGAATTCAAAGATGTGTCTTGATAGCTGTAAGGCCTTGCAGGATGCGGGTTTTGGCCTTGTGCTTTCAAACTGATATTCTAGTGCTAGAATCTAGGCCAGCTTCACTTAAAGTTCATTTCTTTTTATGCTGTCTTACTTGTTTAATTATTGAGCTCAGCTCTACAATGGTTTGACTCTTTTTGATGTGCACCAACTGCTCTGCAAGAAGGACTGTATTCAAAAATCAGGCTAAGGAAAATGCTGGTAGAAAATGGATAAAACATCAATTATTTTGTGTAGAAAACAAGAGAACTGCTGTGTGTGCAGTGTCGTCTGTGCTGGAGTACATTGCTGCAATATGCTGTGCGTGAGTCTGTGCTGCGCAGCAGGTTGCCGTGATTGCAGGGAGCGGAGCACTGCGGGGTGGTGGGAGCATCACTCACTTCTTCGCAGCTTCAGAGATCCCGGCTATGGGGCAGCCAAAAGGGAACCTCAGTGTTAATCCTTCTGGATATGTACCATAGTGCAGGTGGACAGCATACTGCTAACGTAACCCTGGTAGCCAGAAGAGCAATAAATCGAGAGCAATCCAAGGACAGCAAGGCTGCTGTGAGCTTGTGCTGCCTCGGGCAGGGAGGGGTAGGTGATGGATACCTGCCCTGTGGGATGTGGGGGAGGAGGATATATTTCTGTTCATAGATGTGAGAGTTTAAAACTATATACAAACCATCTCTTTTGTGCATTGCGCTTTCAGGGCTCAGCCTGAGAATATTACTGAACCAGTTCATAAAAATACAATACAATTCTTATACAGCGATAACTTTTAGCAACAGCCCCTGCAAGAGGCAGGGCTCCATCCAAAGTCTGCTGCAGTTAATTGAAAAACTCCTCTTTATTTCAGTAGGCTTTGGATCAGGTCCTTAGAAAGCAATTTGGGTAGTGAGGTGAGAAATTTGGGACGACCAGCGTATCAATAACATGAGCATTGAGCTCCACTCTTTTCACTTCAGTTCACAAAATAAATTCCAGTCCAAATGCTGAGCAGCTGATCTTCCAAACATTGCCAGGGCAGATGCAGATACTAAAAGGTACATTTGTAAATGGGTATTTTTAATGCATCTCTCTAGTGTGTTATTTTTGTACTTTATTCTTAATTTGGTCATGGGTTTGGATTTTAGTTACTGCCCTAAGGTCATGCTCTGGCTGTACCAACACCTGTTACACCCATATTTTAATGTGGTGTAGGTGAGAGGAGTGTGGGCACTGGTGGGTTTCTTTCTGCTCTGTGGACCAGTCTTGAGTTTCTGGGAGAAGCCAGCGCAGAAGCACGAGTGTGTCACAGTGGCTTTATGCAATGCCTTCTTTCAATGTAATCCACACTCTTTTTGGTGGGCGCCAGGCACGGGCATTTGCTGAAGCAAAGCGCCTTCACGTTGAGCCCAGGCATAGGAACCTCAGCTTGCTCTGAATAGCAGTGCCTACTTAAGGAGGGGGCACACGTGCTATTGAGGATATCAGTAGCTTAATGCTTCACAACTTTGTGGCATGATTTTCCTAGGAATCATTGATCAGGTAAAATGAGGTTCTGGGCAAAATCACATTCAGCACTGCCCTGAAAGAGAAAATAGAAAGTGGAGGCTTCTCTCCACTGCTCTGTTCAGTGCATTTGGAGGTCCGTTTCTGGCTTTAGGCACAGAAGCAAGCAATTTGGTGAGGCATCGTACCACCAGACTTTCCAGAGTCTAATCACATTACAATCCCTCTGTTGGAAGGAAGGAAGGCAGGCAGGCAGGCAGGCAGGCAGGAAGATATTTCAAGAGGGTAGTTCAAATTACTATCTGATGGCGTGTATCTCTATTTCTTCAAGGATTCAACAGGGAGGGTTTGAAATCTTGCACACTTTTGCACCTGTGCACTGGTCCAAACCCCAGGATGCTGAAAGCTTTTGTTTTGCAAGCACTGAGGTTCTGCATATGCCCAATAACTTCTGCCCCTACAGCATGTTCTCAGGTGTTTGTGTATGCTGATTCCCAGATGTCACGGTTGCCAGATACACTTCATAGCAGTTCCCAGTGACACACACCTGGGCACGGTCGCCCAGCTTGCTTCCTGCCAGGTGGGGTGGTAAGAAGGGACACTGAGCACTCATGGCCAGACTGCTTCCCCTTTTGACCAGGAGAAGCTAGGATCAGCTCGAGATGTCCATCAGACATTATTCTATAGCTTTATCATTGTCTGCCATCTTAAAATATTTATATTTCACATTTAGTCTTGTGGCAGTCTTGCTCCCCTTACTGCCTTATAACAGTAAGATGGGTATGAGGGCTGGGTGAGGCCAAAGAAGTAATGAGAACATCATAAATATCCATTATAAAGAGAGATGTTACTGGATTCCTGTGGCTATTTCCTACCGTAATAAGCATCCAGGAGGATATTAAAAGTGTCATTTGGGCTTTAAAAGTAATAATCATTGAAATAGGTTCTGGCATTTTTTTATAAGAACAAAGCTAACAACTATGACTGTGGGTATTTTAAAAGAAAACAAACACATTAAAAAATTAGCTAATTGAATCTCCAATATGTTGATGCTACTGAAATTAATCTGAAAAATAAGAGATTAGTAGCATGGTTTTGCACAGATAGCTGGTTGACGTAAAATGAAGAGGATGGCTGGGACGGGCTCAGCTGGGAAGCAGCTAGAGTCCGCACCAACCGGCACGGCAAGCCCCATCCTGCCGAGGCACAGCCTTCCCCTGGTCCCTCATGGACAACATCTTTGCAAAAAAAATCCACACAACCAACCAAACAATTTTTTTTTTTAAGCCTTGAGCATTGTAAACATTACCCCTGTGGAGCAGAGAATATATTTAAATATCTATAGCACTCTTCTGAACACTCTGTCATGTCTGGCACAGATACATGTACTTTATAAAATGTGTCGGCATTTCTCTGAATCTATTTCATTTAACCATTGGAGCTATATGCCATGAACATTTTATTTGGAAAGCCCTTTCTTCCTTCCTGCATATTCATGCAGGCACAGCCCTCTGTTTATGCAAGGTCTGATGCTACACTTCCAAATGCACTCAAATCCATGCTTGGGCACCACAACAGATTAACAGGTTTTTAAAAGCATTCAGCACATTGGGTGATCCTTGTGAAGCCTGGCAGTGAAACGCTTCAGTGGAAGGTAAATCACCGATGAACCCACGTGCTGCTCCACACACGGAGCTCCTGCAAGGCCAGGCACAGGCCCAGGCCTCTCTCTGGGGTGAGCAGCCTCGGAGCGGAGAGCTGCTCACCCCAGCACGGCGGTCCTCTGCCTGACCACAGGGGACCGCCGCTCATTGCAACACTGCTGCTCAGACAACATTTTCTTCCTTTTACATTTTTTTTTTTCAAGGGCGAATGTAAAGGGTATCCTGACCTCCCTTCTCTCACAAGCTGGATTGTTTCTTCCTTCAAGTGCTGGTGTGAGGCCCCCCTGTACTTTACTTGAAATATAGCACAAAAGCTACAAACGCAGCTTTCAGCTTCACGTGCCTTCAAATTTGTTCTATTCTCTTTGCTGTAGCTGGGAGGTATATGCCATGAACCAAGGCTCAGCTGTGGTTTTCCCCACTGCATTTCCATTTTATTCTGTATTTCATCATGCCAGTCACCTGCAAAATCCCATATAAATACAAATATATATTTTTATATAGAAGTATATATGTGCAGGGGGTTGTTATTTAGAGCATGTCCCGTGCTCCCTGTGGGACGGGGGCCATGAGGTGTGCATCCCTCGGTGCTGGGGACGGGCCACCCAGCTCCTCCCTGCGTGGGGAATGCGGGCACTCATTATAGAGTGATGAGAGTGACTGCTTGGAGACCTCAGGGGCTGAACTGATTTTAATTATCACAATGCACTTATGGGGTATTGTCTTTCTTTTAAGAAAACAAATGCATTTTTATTTCACAGCTGAAGAAGGTGCATGTACGCTTTATTCCTGTCCTGCAAACAGCAGTAAGCATAATGCCTGATGAAAGCTTGCCTTGCCATGCTTGCCTATATTTTAAATCGTTAGCAAGAGCATAAAGGTCTGAGAAGCTGGTTAGTCACAAAGTACTATTTAATATCCATAGTTTGTTGCCCTAGCTTTAAAGGAAATAAAAATACTTCAAAATCAATAGTTCTCATCCCAACCTTCACAACTTGTGTTAGAATTATTTCTTCGTCTCTCCCCCTTGACAAAACAGATTTTTTTCCCCAGTGTTGACTGTGAAGCTTGATCTTTGCTTACAATCCTGCCGATGTGTGGTGCGGCGCAGGGTGTGAGGGGAGCGCACAAGGCCTGTCAGAGCCCCGCATCCTCACGAGCAGCATACGCACCGGGGGCTGTGGGAGGAGGGGAGCTCCTGGTGCTGCTCGTGGAGCGGGCACGGAGCAGGGGCAAGAGCTGCGGGCTCCCAACAGGCACAGCACCTGTAAGCGCAGGGCTCTGCCTCAGGCCCCCAAACCAAAGCAAGCCGGGGAAAGCCTGTCTCCAGCAGGCACCTGCATGCAGTGTCCGTGGGCCTGCAGAAGCCTGCATCCCGAGCCCTTGTTGGGCCCCTGCTGTGCTAGGTACCCCAGCGCCACGCCACCGCCCCTGTCCCCTGCGCCACTGGAGGCCTCATGTGCTCTTGTTGCGCTCCCTTCTTTGCCAGGGGTTCCATACTTTGAGGCTGACAAATCTCTGTAAGGCAAATTTCCTCATCTTGTGATGCAGCTGGGGAGGAAAGCAAGGCTCTGTAAACTATTATGCATCAGTTGAATTGGCCAGGTGAATGCAGTCAAAGGGAACATTACTTTTTTTATGCTGCTACTCTACATTCCTGCCTGAGTTTATTTTCTTTTTCCTGGGTTGCATAAAACACTAACACACTATCAGCTTTGAGCCCTACAGCAGAGAGCTTTCCCATGGAGCACTGTGCCCCTAATTGTGTTTCTATTTATCTATTTATTTATTTTTATTCAGCATCATCAAGACTGTCTCACAAGAGAGAGTTTTACCTTTTACCCTTTTTTCCCAATATGCCTTCCCTCTTGCCCATACTCAAGAAACATTCACTAACACTCCCAGTCTAATCTAAATGGCTTCATTCAGACTTCAATCTCTAGGCATCTGGCCTGTTCTTGTTCTTTGTACAAATTATAAAATATATCAAAAACATTTTCTTGTTGTAAGTCTGAAGATATAACCATTACTTCTGACTGCTGTTCAAAGCAAACAAAATTTCTTTATTACAACTCATCAAGCCATGCTACTTGTCAATTTTATGAGATTTTAAAATAACATCTAATGTTAACTTGGCAATGAATCTATCTTAAGACACAGTACCCACTCACATTTTATTTCCTCTATTAAAAGAAATAATGTATAAACACTAAGGAAAAGCATGGATCAAACTTTTTAGTATCGCCTATAATACAAAGAAATCCAAGTACAAGGAACTAAAGGAAATGGGAGTGCCTTGTACGTGCTCTTCTGGGCTACAGAAACTAACAATTATTCTGTCTTGATCCAGCTGCACAATAAATGCAAACAAATATCCCATTATGGAGATACTTTATTTTTGGTTTCACAGTATTCATAGACACTGGGTATTGCTTGCTATAAAAAGTATGTTTAGGTCAGATGGTTATGCTTTAACATTTATTTTGTTTCTGAAGCTTTATGATTACACTGTGAGACCCTAATTCATGGATGACCTTCATTTACAAACCCAACTTAAGGCATATAAATAGTCCTATTGATTTGAATTTTAACATTGATTATAGCGGAGTAGGTGAAAGTCAATGTGAATAAACGTAATAAACAGTGTGCCTCCATTGTTCTCAGTAACACAAAAGTGGAATTGCAATCACCTCTTGCTAGAAAAAATAGCAGGCACCTTTTCTGTCATGTGACATAGATTTTAATCACTCTCAAATATACTGAGGTGCATTGAATTCTATTTTGTCCTGACTTACCAATCCACACATGAAATACATATATATTTGCATTTCTGGAGTTAAGAATGTCAGTGGTCCAACTTAATTCTCTCCTCAAAATATATAAATAACCAAATAAATAAAGAAAATAAATACATTATGGAGTGGGTAGAACGCCCCCTTCAGACAAATTTACTCACAGTAGTTGAGCATATTGTCATTCACAAAAAAAGATGCATTTGACCTCTTACTTCAGAAAAGATTCTTTTGTTACATGAAGTCTGATCAGTTGTGACACAAACTATGTTACTGATATAATTAAGTGCCCTTGTGGGTTGTCCCACGTTGGGAAGATGCTTTGACCCTCGTGATAGGTACCAGTGAGCAGGGAGCTCAGCCCAGGGCGGGAGATGCCATCTGTTTTCATCCAGCAGAAGACAGTGACGAAACCTGGGAACCTGCCTGCCTTGGAGTGCTCTGCAAACGCCAGCTTTCTGAGAGCCCTCGGGGGCATGGGGCTGGTGGGATGCCGTGCTGCCTTTGCTCCATGCCGTCAGGACACACTGTGCTGGTGGCAGGGTCCCAGCTGGCTGCCGGGGCTGCCACCACGTCCCAGCGCAGGTGCTGCTGGTGGGTGCCGCCTGCGCCTGCCCCGCGCCGCCCAGCGCTCCTGCTAGAGAGCTGCAGGAAGCCTTAACGGATCTTTTGCTTCAGCCTTGACTTACATTTGCAAAGCTTTCATGCATTAGTGTTGGGAGAAAGCGAACACAAAGCAGGGTAAATACAGCTGAAGCAAATTCATTAAACATTAACGCAAATATTTGTAGAGGTTTTGGTTTGCAGCCTTTCCACATTTCCGGAATGACAGTAATGGAGCATGGGCACACAGTCAGCTGGCAGCGGCAAGCCAAAGGAGATCTGAGGGCACCAGAGAGATAGTGGGTGCAGGAGACCACTCCTGGGGCCTGTTGCCCTGTGAGGCTGTTTGTCCTGCTCCTCCCCAGGAAGCAGACCTCCAGAACCGTGTCCCCTCTCCCTAGCCCTCAACTTCTTCTTCCATTGCAGAAGGGAGACCCTCTTGAGGCTGGAGCACAACGTGGAAGTTCATGTGCGGAAACTTGGAGAGGCAGGTTTGCTGCTGAAGAGGAAACAAAGCAGCCCTGGGGCAGGTGTGCTGTGTGCTGGGAGGACATTCAGGGAGGCTGTGCGAAGACATGGCCACGCTGGGAGTCCTCTAAGCTGCCTCACTATCATAAGGAGAATTTCAGGACACGGGTCTCCACCCCACAGGCCGTGGCTGAGGCTGGTGGTCAGCCTGGGTGGGCACATGGTGCCGGTGCGCAGTCACTGCTGCGCGGAGAGGCAGCCGAGAGCGACGGCCAAAGCTCCAGCCCCATGCCTCCTTGGGGTGGGACACTGTAAAGGCTGCAGAGGAGGCCAGGAGGAAAGCTGAACACATGGATCACACAGTTCACACCATTTATTTCTCAACCATCATACAAGGATGAGGATCAATCCTAGCATTACAAGAGATCAAGCTCAGCATTACAGGACAGCTTTTTGCATAGGGCAGACAGTGCCCAAGTGTTGAAAAAGGCAATTCTTCCATGTCTACCTTTTGCCATGTCACTCAGCGTTTTTAATACACATTCATTCATCATTAGTTTTTCACAAGACAGCTACAAAGAACCATTCCACAACAAACTTATGCCTTCTAGGACTGTGATTTTTGATTTATATACACGTTGTTCTCCATGGGTTGCTACAGTCCACAGAACTGCCGTTTTGCACTTAGTTTGCTGTTGTGCTGTGTATTAAATGAAGTTGAATTGCCATCATGCTGAAGACTGAAAAATAGGAGACGGCTAATTGTTTTCAGTCTTAATAAGGTGTGATCAAGCGTCCATACACAGCTTGGCAGATGCTGGAGCCAGATCTCCCACAACAAGAAAGATGCGATGGGCTGGCAGGGCTGGTGGCACCGCTGACAGTGTGTCCATGCTTCTGTCCACACAGAAGCTCTTTGTCCTGCGCTGTCCTGCATCCCCCTGAGCAGCTCAGCCCCTGCAAGGGGCCTGGGACAAAACCATCAAGATCCCGTGTCTGCGAGCAGCCTGCGGTGGGTGAGGAGTCTTTGACCACAGTGGTATTGGGGCAAGGTGTGTGGCACTGCCAGCCTCGTGGTGGATTTGGTCACTTTTGTCCCACATGCTGCTTACTGTGCTCCAGGTTTTAACTGCAGCCACATATTTCTGCTCCTTTGGTTACAGCGAGATGAGGGAAGAGGTATTTGGGGGAATATGGCCTTTCTGAAAAATACGATTATGCCACAAAGCGGGTAGAAAACAATATATGCCAGTGGTAAACGGAGATACAGCAATAGATAAAACCACTGAAGGGCAAAACGCTTTGGTGGGAGAGTGGGGGAATGGCCGCAATAACGAGGGGACCTGGGCGGGGGCCCCTGGTCCCACGTGCGGCGGCTGGAGGAGGATGCAGCAGCGCTGGACACCCCAGCGAGGAGCTTGGCGGATCGAGCAGTGTGGCACGCAGCATGGGAAATTCATTGCTGCTGCTGAAGTAGATGCAGAATTAGGGTGAGATGAGACACTTGGCAGCTCTCTCTGAATGGAGACCTGATTTAATTATTATTGTACCAGTCTCCTTGTAGAAGAAAGGGAATCTGACTGCTGCATTCACCACCTTCATTAGGCCTTCATCAGACCCACATTAGGCATCTCAGAGGCACCTCTGATTAGCCTCCACTTGAAACAGCCACCAGATTCGGGAGGTGCAGGCCATGCTTTTGCACTTGCAATGCAGAAATGGCAAAACCACCAAAATGGATGTTGTCAGACTGCTGTTGCTCTGATGCCCCTTACTCTGTTGCCTTTCCATGGGCGTTAGAGGATGGCTGGTTCCCACGGCACTGTGGTGCTACTTCTGCAATGGCTAGGGGCACAAGGAGCATTTTGTCTCCGAGATAAACACTGACTACCTCCATCAGCAGTGGGCTTGTGGGTTCTTTTGCTGGTTTTCCTTATATGCAAAAGTGTAATCTCTTGATAAACAAGACTTTTAAATTTTAGAGCCTTAGACTGTTACCAAAACAAAGGATCAGCCCTCTTCCAGCCTAGTCAATCTTCTAAGAACAAAGAAAAATGAAATTATAGAGTAGCAGTAATCTTATTTCAGTTAATGATCTCATATAATAGCTTGCTTGTGACAAAACTCATCTCTTCCTCCTGAACACTGTTCAGCCACTAAACTGTGGGATCAGGATCAATTTCTGAAATAGGAAGGAACATGTTCTTGTTTGTTTCATTTGAATTTTTCTTTTAATGTGTGGGTAATATCTGCAATGCCCACTGCTGATGTAATATAGATCTAATTCTCAGCTCATTTAGTTGGTGCCTTGATATGAAAACAATGCCTAGTGGGAGTGATGATTACAAAGCAACAGCAGAGATAGGAAGCATGGATAAGTGAAATAAATTACAGAAAAAGTTACTAATGACATGATCTTTGGCCACATCAGTCAAATGGTACTCTGACGCACTAAATTGCTGTTTTGATTCTTTTTTTTTTTTTTTTTTTTTTTTTTTTTGAATGATAGCTACACTCTAAAGCAACGAAGAAAAGAAAAGCAAGCAAGAATGTATAATACATCCTCTCCTCCCGACCCCAGTGTCATGGGAGCATCAAGTGTGGAGGAGACAGAGACATAAAAATGAATTGCATGGAGCATACCTCTCAAGCTGTTATCTGCAATTTATAAAGAATTAAAATGAGCTACTTATTTCATATGTGCCAGAAAAATGGGTTCATCATTATTGTGCTGAAATGCATTATGACTTACCGATTCCTGATTTTGTAGCTGTTGTACTTATTTGAAAACATATTTATATGCTTTGTATCAGCTGCTAAGCATTGAATTTTTATTGTACATTACTGAGAAAAATCTTATGTTTCAATTTGCATCTCACTAGATACATTGAGTATTACGCATACCTCCAGCCTTGTGTGATTTACTTCAAGATGCCTGACCGCGGGCTTTGAGAAGATCCCTTCTTAGTGCGGGCACGCGGCTGCCGTGAGTGCCCCTCGCACGGCGTGGCCGCAGGGGTGCGCGGGGCCTCGGTTTCCAGCCGGGGCAAACCAGGGCGTTAGAGACGGCTCTGTACATGCAGACTGACAAGAGATAGCGCTGACACCAAAGCGACACACTCAGACTTCATGATGGGCACTGAGGGCCTGCGGGGATCCTGTTGGTGTGCAGGGAGTGGGCAGGCACCTTGCCACGCGTCCCCCCGCGATGCCCGGAGCTGCAAGGCACGGCCAGCCTTCGGTCAGTCCTACAGGGTGTGTGAGCAGGGCCTGGAGATCAGGGCAGTGTCGTAACTTGACTGAAAACTGGCAAAGCTCTTTTCTTTCTATCCCAAAGAAACGGTACTGTCAGGCAGCGTTGTAGTGGGAGCTGTCGATGCCTGTCACCCCTGAAATTCAGGCTGCTGTTGCTGAGGAGGACGTGTGTGGTTCCTGAGGCTCTGCCCGAGGGACCGCAGCCTGCAGGCCTGCGTCTGGCTGTGGCAAGTGGCGCTGATGGGTGCTGAGTGTGGGCACTGCTGGGCGCAGGCACTGCTGGGTGCTGGGCGTGGGCACGGCTGGTATTGCTTATGCAGATCAACAACGCTTTCTAGGTATGTCTTCCAAAAAAAAAATTGCAGTACTGTGCATTTATTCACTGATGTACTCCAGCAAATTGGGCCATTATCAGTAGAACGGTGTAATAAAATTACTGTGAAAGGCCCCATCATGTGCTGTGGATGCGCAGTGCTCTGCTGTGAGCAGCAGATGAGGATCAGCACCAGAAGAGGAACCAGAGGACTAATGGTCACTGTCAGTGCCACCAGCCCTGTGAGACCCCGGGGCAGACACAGCTTCTCTGTTGTAGCTGCAGGAGTAACCTCATTTGGGTGATGTTTCCATAAGCTAATTTCTACATTTTTTCTTCCTTCTGTCCAGTTAACCTTTAAATTAGAGGGCAGAGACCAACTTTTGCTTTTAACGATTAGTCATTTAAAATTAGGTTTTAGACCTATAAACAATGTAGCTCGTGTAATACCCAAACCTGCGCGTGAGGCGGTGCACGCAGGTTGGCGTCCTCTTCTGTGGGCTTCTTAGCACTGTGATTCTGCAACCCTGAAAGAATGAAGTCTAGGTTTTGAGGAATAGTTTTTCTTCTGACAGAATGACATGAAAACTACCTTGTGATGAATGTCCTACTGTTTGAAATCACAATAAATGCTGGAGATGAGGTAAACTGGAGAACCAGTCAAAATATATATTTTTACTTTAAAGGTCATGTGTGTAGGTGTTAGGCAAGTGTCTCGAGTTCTGACAGCGAGATTGCTGATCATGAAGTTTTAGATTTCACATGACTGCAACCCTCAGGAATGACTTGATGATCCTTAGGAGTCAGCTGGGAACTACCAAACTAGAATTAATATGAAGGACCAAATCCTACTGTATTGGTAAGGGAAATTAGCTTCACTGGATACAGGCTGAAGGTGCAAGCTTTAAGATCCAATACCGACTGAGGTACAGCTGGCTATACCAGTATATACGGCTATAATCGGTATAACTAGCTCCATGCACTTCCAGGTAGTAGTTCAGTGGCTAACTTGAGCTGTGTATCTCACCTCACACAGGGAAATAAGAAGCAGAAGATCCTAATATGTATCACAATTGCAGAGACTTGAATAAGCCATGCTTTCATCAGTGTGCAGTGCTTTTATCAATTGTATGATATTGCTTTTCTCTACTGGGAATATGCAATGTGCTTGAGCAAAAATTTTTGGAAAAACAAGTATGAAATGCTTTTATATTTACCATTTCCATAATGGAAGAAAAATAACATTCAAAGGAAAGTTAACATTCAAAGTCTTCTGCTATACTCGTTTTTTGTTTAAGTATTCATCTCTTCAATATCTTACCTTTTTAACCCTTTGCTCTCTTATGAAACATCTGTACCCACAACAGTATATTGAAAGTGATGTTGTATTCAAGTAGACTAATTCTCTGCTCTGTTAACTTGGTTTTACATCAGACAAATGCCTCTGAAATCAAATGCCTGAAAAATCAAACATGATATCTACTGCCCCTTGATACATAAAGAAACTAATGGACCAGATCCATCCATTGATTTATGCTGTGGTTGACTTTGGTTCCAGAGGTGTAACAACTTATACTGACAATTGTAATGACTCCCAGAATCAAAAGGAAGAAAAGTCTCCACCTTCCCTTTTGGCAAGGTAACAGCTATAAAGATTCATGGGGGGTCTGTCACAAGTTTATATCTCATAAATGAGAAGGGAACCAACTTAAAACCATTCCTACTTTACTTCAGAAATTAATAGCTATTGAGTTCGTTGCTGAAAGCTGTCATTTGAGTCATTATCAGCATCCAGTGTTACCAATAAATAGCAAGAACATCCACATACTGTCCCTGTGGAAAATACAGAAAATAGTTAATAATATTTAATATTATTATCTAGAAGCTGCAGAACATAAATCATCATTGCATGATAGTAGCTTTTTTGTGTGTTTTGTATTTAACTCTCAGCTCAGGCATTTTGTCATCTTCCTTGGAAAAATCTCTGATGTTGGCCTTTTGAGGAAAAGGGAGCTGGAGCAGATGTGTTGGATTTGCCTACACAGCATGGAAATTCTGATGGTCCTATAGAGATAAACTCACTAAAAATAGAGTGATTAGGTTGCACAGAAAATAAAGAGTCCCCATTTGCTTCTACAGCCTGACATAAATGCCTCCCAAATTCATTTTAGGGTGGGCTAAGAATGGGAAAAAAGCACTTTACAGATTCACATTATTTTAATGTAATTCTCTAACTTCATATATAGCATCCTTAGGGCATAATATCTCACATTAAATAATGTGAAGAGAAACCAACATAATATCTCAAAAGGGACTGTTTACTTTCAGACTAACTCTCTCCTTTCCTCTGTTTCTCTATACGCTTGGATTTGTCCATCTGGGGGCTTAGCAACAAAACCTATTGCCTTTCTTCCACATTCAGTGGAGTCAGGTGAGGCCAAAATCACCTAGGTTTGAGAGGATCCTCTACAGACAGTATGATCTGGATGTTGCTCTGCGGGTCAGTTATGGACATTACAATTTAACATTGTGATCGTTCTGTGATACGATCAATACCGCATTTACTAAAAATTCTGGAAGAAATAATTTCACTCGGAGCCCCTGAACAGATTGAATTATTGTAGTAATAAAAACCCACTTGTGATACAAGAAAATTTACAAGGCTGCAGCTTCCAGGCTTCCTGTGAAAGGCCCACACCTGCAGCTGCTAACCAAGGGCAACATGCCTTGTGTTGTGCCATCTGTATCAAATGTCCTACAGGCTAAAATGATATAGGTAAGTCCAGTCCAGCTGAAATCAAACATATGTCAGGCAAGAGACCCTCTTCAACAGGCATCTAGTCTGGATGAACGATAGGTCCCAAACCTACACACCCCGTGGCTGTTCACATTTCCATGGTAAGGCTCTGGCATGACCTGAAGGACAGAGCGGAACTGTGGCTTTGGTTCACCCCACCGAGCCCACCACTACTGCTCTTATTGCAGCCAGATGAGTCATCTCCACTTTGAGGCAATTTTGGGCATTGCAAGGTCAGGCTACTGGGCAAAACGTTGTGCACGGTCACCCTAGTGTGAGTGCAGATTAATACGGAATCACCAGCAAAATGGTTTTACTTTGGATTTTCCTCATGTCAATCACTCTGCAGCACTTGGATTTCAAATCCAGCACCTAGAAGTAACTGGGTGGGCTGCAGCAGCAAAGAGGCCTCCTAGGTGAACGGTGTTTAGTAGATGCATTGTTCCACTTCCCATGTGCAGTGGCTGATCAGTCCAGACCGATGCTGAGTGGAGCATTGCCATCCCCAGGATTGCTGCTTGTTTTGCCAAGTGAGACCACACGCTCCACAGTGCTGTATTAAATTAACTTTGCAGTAGTGCCATTAAAGAACATAAGACCAATATTTACAAAAGCATTGAAACAATACTAATAGTGTACTGGCAATAAATGATCACTGTGAAAAAGTGCTGTTATTATTTTTACAGCTATGGTAGACATGCATGAGCTGTGGCTGTAGCATTTATAAATTCCAGTGCTGTGTGAAGTGTTTTCTGAGGTATTGGAAATGTTTAGGGTGTTAATCTGCCTTTTGTTCCTCAAGCTTTAGATTAGTCCTAGCAGAACAAATACATAATGTTCTATGTCACCCCTGAACCTCAACTTTTGAACTACAAAAACCCCACCATTTTGTTTATTTTTACTGACTTTTGTAGCTAGGAAATCTTCAGTGCAGTAGTATATCTTGATAAGCTCAAACAGCACACAGCATAGAGACTGTAAGTTTATGAATTCATTTTTGGAGTGAATTCAGCAATGATGTACAATAAATCTGACCTGAATGCCACAGAATGTAAGAGAATTCTACATTAATGCTTTATAATAGGTTGATAGTTAAATAAATTTTATGAAAGCATAGGGGTCTCATTGTTACCAAGTCAGCTTTCCCCATAGCAATATTTTCACATGATTAAGTTGGAGATCAGATAACCACCTTATGCAGTATATACCCAATAGCAATTTAAAAAATTCAATATCAGCTGTATTATTCTAAAGACTCATTCCATTTTCAATGCAAAATGAGTACAAAATAAAGAGATAAACTAAATATAAAATGTAAAACATGGAAAAATTTATCACTTGCAAACATAAAAGCAAGAAGGGTAAAAAAAAGAGAACAAAAGCAAATGGAGGCTCTAAAAGAATACAGAAAAAAAAAGATAAATCTGCAATGTTACCTTTTCCATATGCTGTTTAGCTGGGTTTTTATTAAGGTGCATACACTTTAGTATAGGAATATAATCATCTCTGTAATACACTTTACTACTGCAGGCTAAATTAATTTATGCCATGCTGAAATTCTTCAGCCCCACTTGATAGAAAAGAACAGGGTGTGTTAATTGCACCTGGGAAAGTCTGTGAGCCGGCTGAATTACCGGGCCCGCTGCACAGAGACAGAAGAGAGTAAAGATGCAGGAGGGCTGCGTGTCGGTGGCCACAGCGCTGCGGAGGAGAGGGGCAGAGCCAGGACGGGCTCCTGCTGGTGGGGCTGGCAGCTGCCCTAGTGCCCCTCCAGCGGGGTGGACAAGCACCTCCACTTGTCCTTCCAAGCAGGGGACTGCAGCCAGGATGGTGGTGGTGGGCAGCGGGTCCTGTCTGTGTGGTGCCCATGGCAGCCGGCATCCCTCGACCCCGTCAGCACGTGTGCGGCAGCCACGGCAGCATCTTGTTCGTATCACTGCCATGAAGGTCGTGCCAGCGATTCCATTATGAACTTGTTTTCAGGAGTTATAATTACTATATATTATCTGTGAAAAGTTGCCCTGAGCTGACATTTTGCATACATGGTTTTCACCCAGGCATAAATTGTTTTGTTTTTGTTCCTTCGCTAAATTGCTACCCGTGTCACAAAATCTGGCCAGTTGTACAGTTAATAAATATAACAGCAGATTGTTCATCAGGCACTCTGGGTTCACACAGCTTGTTTCTCGGGAAATAAAAAGCTAATCGTGAATAATAATAATAATAATAAAAAAAAGCAACACCAACGTTTCAGAGAGAAACTGGAATCGTGACTGCATCATGTGCATTACCCAGTGACCCTCACCATAATTCCAGTCCCAGAGTTACCCATTTCCTCTCACTTTTGCTCTGGAGAATTAGCTATGTCAGAAATGAAGAGTTACAAAACTGAGGCAATAAGGTGAACTATTTAGTCTAAAAATAAATTCCGCAGCATCTGAAGTTCTGTGGTTGAGCAACACATGGCAGGTACTCTGCCTGTTGAGCCTTCTTCTTGAGGATGTAGAGCATGTCCAGGCTTTTGGCTAAGGCTGACCCCAAACCTCTCGTGCAGACCGAGCTCTGGGTGCAGGCGGTGGGGGTGGACTTGGTGCCCCCAGGAGCATCCAGCACAGTCTGGAAGGGAGCACTGAGCCCACTGACCCCTCTGCACGGTCCTGGGGGCAGCGCTGCCACTGGCTGCACCGTGTCAGTGGCCTGCCTTTGCTGCCATCCTGCTTGGATGGAGGGAATTCTCCCTGCTGAAGTCATGGAAGAAAATCTGAATTTGCTTTTCCTTAAGCAGTTGTATCAGATGTTGACCTAACAGAACACGATGGGAACACAGGCATAATGAGGCTGGATTTATAACAAATGTGACTCTTCTGAATCCATCAGGCTTGTATCTGTGGAAGAGGGAACAACACTATGCCCAATTTTTCTTGCAGGGTTCAGACACACACTTTGCAAGCAGGCAAGCAGATTACTTTATGCTGCCCCTGGCACTGGACAGGGCTCCACCTGCCAGATGCCATCAATATTTGCACAGCAAGGCCACCTTTCTCATAAATCCCTTTTACTGCACCTGACTGTTCACTGCCTCAGAGCACAGCGGCTGTCCCCAGCTGCCGCTTGGCCACGCTGGCCAGCCCTCCTCCTCTGCGTCGCCAAGTGAGGAAAAACACCCAGAGTATCTTTTTGAAAACCACTTCTAGACAGGGTGACTTCACAGGGGGACTGAGAAATTCTCATGGTGTACAGGTTTTTATTGTAGCCATTACACCTGAAATGGTCCCTTAGTGCTCGTGAACACACGGGAAGCAAAAAAAGCTCAGTGTAACCACAATGAAAACCCAAGGAAAAAATGTCTGGCCATGGTTTGGCTGTCCTTATTCTTTTTCTCTGGTTCTTGCTCCATGTGAATCTTCAGGCTTGAGGGATTTAAAGCTGAAGAGCTGCTGAGGGACTGTGTCTGCATTAATCTGGAGGTGACTAACTTGGTTTGGTTTTTGGCAAGCGCTGATGGACCAGAGCTGAGTTTCATGAAGGGCCATCCAAAGAGAACCAGACCTTGCTCCTAATTTTACAGCTACCTCCTTCCCTCCCGCAGCTCTCTGAGGGCT
Organism: Oxyura jamaicensis; assembly: GCF_011077185.1. NCBI lineage: Eukaryota > Metazoa > Chordata > Aves > Anseriformes > Anatidae > Oxyura > Oxyura jamaicensis. The sequence continues at coordinate 31,612,931 of NC_048900.1, read as the reverse complement.
GCAGCTCTCCTGTTGCCAGAATTTTCCAGGCTATTTTTGCTTTAGCATCAGTTTGAGGTAGTTCTGAACTGGTGCTTCTTTACGTAGCGGGTGTCCACACAACAAGACCAACACTGGAACCAAGCAGGGGAGCAGGACAGAGGCATGCCTTTGATTTTTCCCTGCCACCATTCCCTCCTTAACACATCACACTTTCATTTCATGTGTATCAACCCCTCCAGTTCAGCTCTCTGCCTAGGGGTGCCCACAAACTGCTCAGCCAGGCTCTGCCTGCTGCTGCTCTCGGCCCAGCTTGGCTGTGCCCAGGAGAGATTCGCTGCCTCTGCAGGCTGGGCGGCGGGCACCAGGGGACCCCTGGGGGCAAGGTCAGGACCATCCAGCCTCCCTGGGGTGGACCTGATCCCAGGGTGTCAGTGGACCTGATCCCAGGGTGTCAGTGGACCTATTCCTGGGGTTTTGGTGGTTTGGAGCCCCGCTGGCAGCCCCGGGGCCTTCTTGCACTCCACAGCCCCCTCTGCTCCGACATGCCTCCAGCAGCTTGGCCACTGAGAAAACTGATTGGGGATCAGTAATAAACTTAATGTGCATGCATGAAAATCTCTGTCTTTAACAGTATAAGTATTCCTTTTTTTTTTTTTTTTTTTTTTTTTTTTTTTTTAAAAAAATTACGTATTGCTAAACAGTATCTTGCTCACATACCCATGGATCTTAGTGGCTTTGTTGTCATGGATACCCAGACATACCTTGTTTTCTTACAAAGATCTATCAAATATGTGCATTTCGATGTTTGCTATATTTGCCTGAATGTTATGAGCACATTTTTACACTAGTAAATAATATTAACCAACTGTGTAATTTATGCTGGAAGACCAAACACACTTTAGCTCTGTATTTCAACACCCTTTCTCCCCCCCTTGAAATTTCACATGCAAAACACCCTGCCCAAATGCTATTCTAGTCAAGACTGAGCATGACTTGCAAGAAACAGTGCTCTTTCTGTAGGATTTTATTATGAGGGACCCCACCATATGCCAACACTCTCCAACCCACGGGTAAAAGAATAAATCTAAATCCTTGTTTTCAAGCAGGAGCTGATTCCTTTCAAGGTAATGGTTCAAACGATACTCTCTAAAAAAATAATAATAATAAAAAAAAAAAAGCAGACTTTCTGTTTCTGTGTGTGATAGCAGCTTCAGCTTTTTAGTGGAAACATTACAGGTTACAGGTACCATGGGCAAAGCTTGGAAATAGTCTCCCATCTGCCCACTTCTCGAAAACTTAATCTCCCAGATGAAAGTAGCGTGCACGTGGAGTGGAAGGTTCAAGTTCCAGCAATTACAGAAAATCTGAACTCATCGGGTCCCTCTGGCTTCATAACCATTCATTAATCCACAGGAATTTTCATGACACTTTAGTGCTTGACAACAGGAAGCAAAATATCTCATTAACAGTGAATAATAAAATTTCTTTTCTTACAGTGTCAGGACTTGATTCATCTCATAGATAAAACTCCAGTACTGAAGACTTCACATTCTGGGGCTGAAGATGGTTAAAAAAACATGCAGATGAGACCTTAGTTTCAGTCTACTGAGTCAGCAACTAAGTTGTAAACTCCCTTATTATCCGGTTAGTTAATTTATACCAATGAATACAGTTCAAGTAGCTCAGGCAAGCTAATGGGCTTGCCCCCACAGTTTACAATATTAGTTCAATTAAGCTTCATTTATCAGCAACAGAGAAAGAAGACATTGAAATAATGACAAGGGAATGATAATGTTGTCAGAAAAGAAGCCAAATTTGTCATGATTAAAGAACAAAATTGCAATGGAACCAAATCCCTTATCTGCAATTTATTAAGTCAGGAATTTATCAAATAAACATGGGATAAATATTTGAGATATCCAGGCACAAACCCATACCTCTGAGAGAAAAACACATCTTCCAGTATCAATATGACTCATTGCATGCTTCAGAATTGCTTTTAGATCACACCTGGGGCCTAGATACTGAATGTGTTTTTCTTCTTCTTGCAAATAACGAGGATAAAGCTATGGCCCCCAAAATGAAACCAGAAAGTCTTAAACAACATGCGATAACCAAAGAAACTTGCTAAATATGGGTTAGCTCTCAAGGAAGACCAAATGAAAGGCCAGGTAATATACAAATCTCTCAGTACAGTGAAATTTTGTAGTTTTATCTTATCTTACAAGGTGGCAGAAATACCAACAATGTAGAAATAGCAAGAAGACTGAAAACTATGACATTTCCAAAGCAAGACCTCTGCCTGGAGGTCCTGAGTCCCACCTACATGGCTGCCCAGTGCCTGTCTCCCATCCCATCCCATCCCATCCCATCCCCTCCCATCCCATCCCCACAGCCTGGCCCAGCCCAGCCCCTGTCTGTCCCTGGCCAGCACTGCCTGCCTGTCTGTGCTGCCACAACAGGGGATAGCTGACCAGGCAGAAGTTGCACGGTGTGGGTGCAAGCAGTTCATACACTTGCAGTCTCACTGCTGCAAGCCAGGCAGTACGAGGATTAAGAGATACAAGTGGATAATTCTCTATATATTTTGTTGGCTTTTTGAGCAATTGATTGGCTTGACTTTGCATTGTGACTTTGAATCTGAACAAAAAACATTCCTGAAAGGATGGTTCCTTGACAGAAACAAGATACGCTAAATGCAAATATATGTAAGTCCAGGCCAGCCACACAATGCAAGGGAAGAGCAAAGCAAGCCAATAATCAAGCTTTCCTGGCTGATACCCTGGAGAACTCCTCTGAGCCCAGCAGAGGCTTATCCTGAGAGCACTGCTGCGTGAGAGAGCATCAGATCCACAAAGCTGGTGCAGGCACTAAGAAGGACACGCAAAGCCTCTGGTTATTCTCAGAAAACACCGTGTGTCGATGCTGCTCCTTGACGAGAGGCTGACCAGGTACAGTGCAGTCAATCATTTTAACAGCTAATCATTTCAAGCCAGTGACCTCTCTTCCAGCATCTGGTCATGGAGCAAAGCACAGCCACTGCGAGGCCGCTGCACGCCCCGCACCGAGGGGCCCCGCATTGGCTGCGGACTGCACGGCTGTAATCCGTGGAGCAGAGCGGGGCTGCGCCGAACCCGTGGCTGAAATGAACGTCCTGACGCGCCACAGCATTTCAGGCATGAGCCCTGCTTCTTTAACAAGGTCCTAGATTTGCAAATTCCAAATATGGATCAAAACCTAGTAAAACCCAAATATTAAAGAGTCTGGTGTCATTTCTCTCCTTTGTACGACCCTCCCCCAAGCAAACAAAAAAGCAAAATGGGAAATGTAATTCTCTTTCATTTATGTGTGCACGAACAAATTAGTTTCAAAAGCAATTTTACAGTAATTATTACCATCTCCAATGGATTAGATTTTCAGAAATACTCAGTCTAATGTAATGATGACAACTATCACATCCTGATTTTTTTATTTGATGTTCCAGCAATTGAAGGGTTCCAATAATTTGCGTGCATGACTAGACTAGAACAAAAACACATTTACAACTTATAAGCTTTGTGACACTGAAAATTTTATGGTGAAGTGATTTTGACCTTTTGAGGATATGAAAATCTCAGTGGTAACATGATCTTTATCTTCTCAGCATGGCATGTTGATATAGTCTGTCATTTCAGCTCATATTCCCTGATAATGAGGTATGTTTGATCTTTTATTTCACATAATACTTTAAGTGTCTCATAATTATAAATATATTTGCTAATCACTCTGATATTACTGATATGAGAATTCAATTAGCATTACATGTCATAGTTCCTTTCACAGGTGATACAGTGGTTCCATCAAGAGTTAAAATAAAAGGCTTTCTTCTCTTCTTGTCCATGGAATTTAATGTAAATAAAGTCCAGGGAAATTTGGGGAGGAGTTTGAGGAAATTCTGCATGGCAAATATCTACTGCTTTGTTTAATGATTACTTGGTTCCTCACTGCTTGTCCATTTTGAATGGCTTTTCTGGTCAATTAACTGCCTGCATGATACTCTGCAGTGGTACACCATTAATAAATGGGTATTTTTGAAATATCTTTTTAGAAATTGTATCTACCTTTAATTTTAAATTTTATTTATTTATATGGGGGGGGGGGGGGAGGGGGAAGGGGAATTTCTTAAGCCTGGCTTAATTTTGATGTCCATTGAAAACATACAGAATTTTTCAGCTGTTTAAAAACACACAGCAATCAAACCAGCCTATTTTTGATAAAGGATAGCCCCTAGCCCCATTACATTTAAACTTCAGTTCAAGGGCAGCCAAGTCTGCCTTTCTGATGATGCAGTTTTGAAACTGATGCCAGATTTTAGGCAGGCTTTCTTTTCTTCCCATGCTGCACATCTAAGCTGTGACAAACCACGGCCTGGAGACCGTTACTGCATAACAAGTGCTCTGACTTCAGTTCCTGGTCAGGGCTGAACTGGCTTTGCTGTTCCTGGTCGTCACAGCATGCTGCTAATCAGGCGCTTCTGGGAACGGTCACCACTGCTGAGGCTGATGTCAATATTGTCCTTGATTCTTCAGGTTGTTTAAGCACCGCCAAGGCTTCTCATGGGAAAGGCACTTGAGATGCTGCTGTCCTTTCCCTGTATTTGTCTATGGCATTTAGCCTGAGAAGCCTGTCTAGGAGAGATGGTGAGAACTTGAGGGCCTTCCATGTATATCTCTAAGCATGACCAAGTCCCCTGGAAGCGTGGGGCATGGATGTGCACGTCGCCCTGCCCGCTAGTGCTTTGGCCAGTCCTGGTGAGTCCGGGTGAGCCGCGCTCGCTGCTGCATGCGGCAGCGGTGCCCGCCTGCTCGGGCTGCTGCTGCTGCTGCCCGCGGGACGCCTCGCACGGCGTGTGTGCAGAGAGGCAGAGTCAGCCACTGTGAACGGTTCTGTGTGATATCATCCATCACTAGACGTTGCTAAGTGAGTCTAGTAACATTAAAAACCATGTTTAATAAAGCCAACATTTCAATAGCACTTAAGATAGGGTCAGCAGTTGCTTATTGCAATTAATCATTCATTTACTGAGGAAACAATGGGATTGGAGGGCAAGAGAAAACAACAGAAGTAAGTGGAAGAACATTCACTCAAAATAAAGAGTGGTTATTATACTGTGAATGACTGTTTATGTCTCATTTCTCTTCTGCAAATGCCTCCTGAAGTTTTTCAGGATCATCTTGCTGGAAGAAAGCAAGCAGATTAAGAAGACATACCTTCGAGGCATAATGAGGATATATTCCCAAGAGAAACAAGTGTGGTAACTTAACACCATTAAAAAAAAAAAAAAAAAAAAAAAAAAAAAAAAAAAAA
>NC_048900.1:31543693-31607503 GCF_011077185.1 Oxyura jamaicensis | reverse complement strand
AAAAAAAAAAAAAAAAAAAAAAAAAAAAAAAAAAAAAGTTTGCTTTGCCACCTGTAGAAAAACTGAGGAAACGGCCAGGACCACAGGGACAGATCTGTGGGCTCTTCTCACTCCAGAGACTCTTCCAAAGCCCCCTTGAATCCATGTACACGTGTCCATGTCTGTGAGTGCACGTTGGGAGATTGTGGCTTTTGTAGCATTCATCTGAACCCTGCTGTCTTTTGTGGCATGCACAAAATCATTTCCTGTTTTGAATGGAATCACAATAGATTAATAATCTATTTTCTGGCTATTTGGGGCGTGACAGGAAGTGAAAGCCTTTTCTACAAATTTGCCAACAAGGATCCCTGTGGCAAGCTGCCCTCTCTGCACAGCCACAGGCTGGTACCGGGACGACAAGGCTCCCATGCTAAAATTGCAGCAGCCCCTTTTTTCACTTGAATTCCTTTCTCCCTGCTATGGCTCACTCTGCACGCCTGCAAAGTAACACGAGTAACACTGCCAAGGGACGATTTAGAAGTTGAACTCACAGCTACATCAAAGGCCACTGAGACGTTTGGGCTGTGAATACTATCAGATTAAAAAAAAAAAAAGATAAAATCAGATTAAAATTGCCTTGTTTAATTCATGGGTGGCTTAATTTAGAGTATGCTGACAATACATGTTAAAATTTTGCTCTGGGAGATGCTCTGTTTAGCACGTATCAAAGAGCAGCAACTGCAGCCAGGCTCATTCACAAAGGCGGTGCGTTCTCACCATGGATGAGCACTTCTGCCTGTCCCAGGAATACTTTCATTTACATGCATCTGATAACCCTGCGAAGGGAAAATGGGAATGAGCTGGCAGGTGGCCTTTCGAATGAAAGGGCACACGGTAAACTATCTGTTTGCTGCTTTCTCACCCTGGAATACTAAAGACGTCACACAGTATGCATATTCCTTTCCATTTCCCCTCTATTCAGTCCGTTTTTATGTTCATATTCAAAAAACTGAATGTATTTTTAAAGCCCATAGATGAGTAAGATGCACTTGGGGTTGTTCATTGCGTTTGCGGCATGTAAGTTCTGCTGTTTATCCTAATGGTCCGTGTCAAAATACAATGAGGATAACAGCATTAGACTTTATATCTTTGTAAAAAACACAAATTAGAGTAAGCCTTTATTCTGTAAGCAAGATGTGAAAACAAAATTAGCATTACTTCTTGAAGCAATTACCTCAAGGTAGCATCTCTTTCTAATGGGCAAAAAGCTGATGCCAAACATATAATTTACTTTACATTTAAACATATCTGCTGATCTTACAAGCAGAAATACCTAGACATGAAAAACCATCAGGCACCAACATGAATATTTTAAACAATTAATTATTTAGCTCTTTACCTTGACTCAAAGTGATACTGTCACAATGATACTTCGGTTACTGCATTCCTAAAGCTTAGGCTGTGTGTGTATGTTTATGATCTGGGGGGAAAACACATGTGAAACAAACCTGAGCTGCTCATTGGGTTTACACTGCACTAATTCCACAGCAAATCAATCCTTGTGACGGAATTAAGCACTGGTCCTCATTAATAGCTTCTGCTCAGAGCTTTTGAGATCATTTTTTTTTTTTTTCTGCACAGAATAAGGCCAAAATACACGAAAATAGTCATTTACTTTGGCATCCAGTTCTCTTGTGCATGCATATAAAGACTCCCATAGCTAAACCTAGCAAATAATTACAAATCTATTTGAATTTATCATAATTATTACAAATTTTAGCTCCAGTTTGAAAGCTTCTTTGTGTCTACCTTGTACTAGTTATTTTCAGTGTTGCAGCAGAAGCAGATAAGTATCTGGATCTTCACAGAGGTGCACACAGGCACACGAGGAGTGAACATGGAACTATAAATTAATGACCAGCTGGTTTCCGATGGCCACCACACTGGGAGGAAATGAGGCTGAAATGGGTGGAATTGCTTGGTACTCTAGTGACACAAAAGAGATGTGGATTGAACGCCTTAGCTTTTGCTGTATACAATATTTGTGAACTTCAGGTAATTACTGAGCACGAGTCTGTGGTCAGCGGGAGCCTGGTCAGAGCCAGAGGTGAGGGATCTGAGCTACAACAGGGATCAATAAACAATGGAAGCAGTGAAATCAGTAACTGATGGTTAGAGCCCTCCTTGCACAAACAGCTGATATTCATTTCCTAGTCAGGTCTCTGAGAGCAGGGGGAGCTTGATGTGGGCGCTAATGAGGGTCATGAGCAGGGGATTAAGGCTCTGACCACACCAAAGGGTTGCAGCAGTGGTTCTGGGGTGGGTGAGAGGAAGTATGGCAAGTCTGGTGTCTGCTTACTGCAGCAGTTACGTGGTAAGGCACGCTACTGCTTCTGGCTTAGTTGCAATCAGTGGTAGCTGGTAACTCTGAGAAATATCTTATTTTGTCATTATTTTTGTTTGGTTTTCTGGAGCATAGACAGTTTAAGGGCTGTTCCTTCATACTTAGTAACACTAAAAGGATTTATTTCCCGTGCACTTCCCCATGTAGACTTCTGGCATCCATCCTGTGGGTCTCAGGAGGTACCAGCCTCTCCTTGTGTTGCAGCAGACTCATGATGATGTCCCTGTGGCCCCATGCTCGGAGGTGGCCACAGCAGTTTGTCACCCGCCCTTGGTTCAGTGTGGAGTGAGGTGGAGGAGCTGGCGTGGCAAGGGGGGGCATCACTGCTGACCCCAGCACCTTCAGCCTGAGCTGCAGCAGGACCAGGCAGCAAGGCGGTGCCAGGGAGGGGTCTGTGCTGAGAAGGGCTCTACTGGGTTTATGTGGCAAAGTTTTGGTAGTGGGGAGCTACAGGGGTGCCCTCTGAGAACAGTCCAGAGGTTGCCTCATGTTAGATATGGGTCAGTTTCAGCCAGATCCAAAAAGGACTTGCCACTGGACAGAGCTGAGCCAATAAGTGATGTTGTTTGTGCCTCTCTGAGAGCAGATTTAAGAGAAAGAAAGAAAAAAAACAAACAAACAAAACCAAAACAACTGCTGTGCAGCAGCTGGGAGAGCAAGGAATGAGACCCAGCCCTGCGATCCCCAAGGTAGGTGCAGCAGGAGGTGCTCCAGGCACGCAGCAGAAGTTCCCCTGCGGCTGTGGAGAGGCCCCTGGTGGAGCAGGCTGTCCCCCTGCAGCCCGCGGGTCCCACGTGGAGCAGATCTCCATCCAGATTAGGTGCTGCTGCCCTCCGTAACACAGCGCTGACCTGTACAAGGCTGGGAGAGCACAGCTAATTCCAGGGTCTGATTTTTGTTGCTTACGTGTGTTAAGTGGGGTGTGTTTGCTTGCAAAACCACAGCACCTGATTCAGCATGACGTGGTGCTTTTTGGATTACTGGCGATGTGATTCAGTTCAGCAGCTGGGAAGACCTTTTACTGAAATGGGCTAATACAATATTTATATTGTCTGCAGCCTGTCTTCCTCTAAAACTTTGACTTCAGCTCTCTCTTGGGCACTATTTATCTGTTACTATTGATGGCTTACCAAAGGATAAACAGAAGAGTGAGCAAGCAAAAAGTTTAAGAAAATCATCTAGAGGAAAAAACAAAACAAGAAACAAACAAACCCAACGTTAGAAAGCTTTTGCCTTTGTGAAGTAATACGTGCTACACTGCAGTCATTTCTCTCCTGATGCTGTCATTAGATCCGATAGACATTTAGGTTTCAGCATGCAGAAGCTATGTGAGCTTAATTAAAGTCAGTTACATACAGGGAGAAAGAGAAGGACAAGAATGGAGAAATGAATCTCTGGTTTTGGAGCGTCACTTGCAGGCTGATGCCTCCCGGTCTCTGCATGGGAGACCCTGGGTTCCTCTTGAGGTCACCAGGTGCTGCCTCTGCTCTGCTGAACTCTCCGGCTCCTGGGGGTGCTGGGTCTGCCTGAGGGCTCCCTTCAGTGCCGGGGTCAGGAGAGGACTTTTCCCAGGCAGAGCATCACCATCCTAGTGAGCGTGCTGTCCCGCTGCGTGCCTGCCCCCTGGCACCCTGTGCCACCCGCCCTGCGGTGACCGTGAGCCTGGGTCCCGGCTGCTCGCCCAGCGCTGGCTGCTGGGCACTGGGCAGCCCGGGCCGTGGTGGTCGGTCTGCTGCTGGCAAAAAGGCTATCAGACAGGCTGAACCCCGTCTCCATAGGGAGCGTTATTGTTGAGGTACTTCATCCATCAAGAGCTCTAATTGTCTCATCCAATGCCATAGGCATGAAATGAGGCGGCAGCCAAGCTGCCGTCTGCCTGCTCGGTTGCTGTCTGCTGGGGCATTTTACCGTGGGGGTATTTTCGGGTTTGTGACTGAGCACAGCCCAAGGTTCCCTCACAGTGCAAACCCATTTCCACAACTCTTTCAATGACTGCTGCAGCGCTGCCAACGCGAAACAGAACCACACAAAAATCCTGTCACTGAATTTGTGTTGTGAGCCTTTCTGCAAGCATAATGTTGTGAGGGGTGATCGTTATTTGCCATAAACAGTTGAGAATATTGGCATATGTTCGAGAATATCCAACGTGTCACCAGAAGGTGTTTTTATGATTGGTCATTCAGTAACTACTCCTGTGTAAGGGTCTGACCTAGAGCCCATTAAAACTAATGGAAAGACCCCCAGTGACACCAATGGATCAGGTGACTAATTTGCCCAGCACATTAACACAGTCCCGAAATGTTGAGCAAGATGATGATGCAGTACTGCAGCCAAGAGAGAGCCTGAGTGAATTTTTTCTGCCTGCAGCCCGGTGATTTCTCTCTTAGTGACGCTGACCACTGCAGCCAGGACAGCTGTAGGCTATCTGGCCTTGGAAGCCAATGCACGGATAATTAAAGTTGATTTTCATACCAAAGTTCAAAAATAAGGCATCGCAGTGGATTGTGATTGTGATTTTCAGGATGCTTATGTTATTCAGAGTGCACCGAAATAAATAAAATCAGAATTACAAAAGAAAAGAGAGTTAAAGAAAATATTGTCTATTCTTACAGAGTCATTACTAAGATGCTGAAAGCTCTTGAGATGTGGAGAGTATGTTACAGGAGGAGGAATTCTGGCATGTGGTTATTTGCTTTTTATGTTGACTTCAGAAAGATAACCTTTTAAACTATTTTTGTACAGATTTGTGGTTAGCAACATTTGTGTCATTAAACAAACAAACAAACAAAAAAACAGATATACCCTGCAACTTTAAGAAGAAGAAACAATCAGGAAGCAGGCAAATTTTTAGTAGTTAGATATTTCAGTTTTTGCTGATACTTTACTATGCCCCTACACTCTGTACATATTAAATGTTAACACATGCAGGAGAACTGGAGCTGAAAAACTGTTTGACTATCAGTCAGGTGATAAGACAAACTGAAGAGAAAAGATTCTTTCATGGTGGAAGACACCGGTTCTTTTTAAAAGACTCTGCGAATGGTTCCCTACTTCTCTTTCTGAAAACTTTTTTCCTAAAGCAATGCTTAAGGGCAATGTTCTGACTGCTTTTCTCTATTGATAGAGAAAGGGCAAAATACTGATATGAATCTTAGCAAGATGAAAAGGAGTCACTGCTGGTGTGGCTTGATGTGTGATGCATCTGTGTAAGCACAGGCATCCTGTGACACTTCGCACACCTGTGGGCGTTGAAGGCATTGTGTCGGCCAGCAGCAAAACCCATGCTGCAGCACTGCCAGCAGACCCGGAGCATCTCAGGCAGTGCTGGAGCAAACACACCTTGAACATCTCCCTGGCTGAGCACAGCAAGCCTGTGGGACAAGGAGAGATGGTAGAGGGAAGGAGAGCAGGATCCAGCACACTTAAAATAAAATTGGATTAATTTGCCTTCTCAGGCTTTTACCAAGCTTGTATAATACCTGGCCTGAAGGGTAATGTTTTTTGACCTGAGATGTCAGAGTTTGACAGTCATCTTCATTTTCATTTTGGCGTCAGTGGGGTGTGTTTTCTCCTTCAGTTCTTGGCAGCTTTTGCTTATTAAGTATCAAGAATGAGTACATTTCTGGAAGAGCCTGGTGGGAAGTCTCCTACTTCCATCCTTACTCTTTGGTCAGTCCTGCTGCAGTGCACCCAGAGTTTGAAGAGTGGCTGTGGGCTAAGGAGTTTTTAGAGGGACAGTCACCAGGCGGTGAGAAATATTTGCCCATATGTTGTTTGCTGTGTAAATACATTTCAGGGGTTGATTTACTGCATACGGCATGTGTGGATTGGGAGTTGGAAAAGTAAGCCCCAAATAGCTTTTCGTTTGCAGTGGCCTTGGCAGCACAGAGTTTCAGTGTCTTTGAAAATGCATTTAGGAAAAATAGTAATAACCATGAACTCATGTTAACTACCATGGTTTTTACAACCAGAACATTTAAACATATTTTGAGCAAAAAGATGATGTGAAAACATTGTTAGCAAGCTCATTAGCCCTCTGAAACTGCCAAGGAAAACCCATTAATGGTAAGAATCATATCTGATAAGATTAATGTTTGCAAAGACAATATTTTGAGGACTTGAAAAATGTAAGTATTTGGATTGGGTTGGTTACAACAGTAAGCTTTAAACTACAGTCAGGTGTGCCCTTGTGTCTGGCAAGGGTCTGGTTTTTGCTGGATGAGTACTGTACCTACTTCTTGGGACATCTCATTAGTATGCCAGTAGGGAATGAAATGCTAAAAAAATGAAAAAGCTGAATTGTGTCTCCCTTCTCTTCCACTATTTCACTATTTATTTAGCATTTTGTCTTTATTCTGTAGTTTTCCCTGACCGCACGGTGGCTGGGTCTGACAGTGCAGGTACTACTTCTGCCACTTCCTTCTCCACGTTCACCGGCGGTTGGGATGGCTGGGGAGCGCTTTTTCTCCCGGCGCTATGTTGATTGTAGAGGGGCTTGCAGGGTCTGTGCTGGGGATATCCACATAAGATAGCGTGGTGCCTCAGAGATCCTTTGTCGGGATCCTCACGCCACCTCTCACGGGAAACACGCACAGCACAGCCCCACGCCGTGCCCTTGGCACCGCTCCCGCTGTGATGGGCTGTGGGCGCTGCCGGGGCTGCGGCTGGGGAGCACCTGGGTTACGAGTGCACACACAGAATGCATGCGGTAAACCGCAAGGAGCGTGAGTTACCCCAGGAAGGAAGAGAAGGACAGGCAAAGCAGACAGCTTCTTATGGTTCATTTTCCCCATGTTACAGATCCTTTTTATGTTCTGTAAACAAAACAATATAGGCTTCCCCCCTTCGGCCCCTGAACAACCCACCCAAATAGGCAAGTGGCAGTTCAGCTTCATGGAAGCCTTGAAAGTAATATGGTTAAATAATCTGCAGCATTTAATATTTGCTATATTTACACAGGGCCAGTGTTATTAATGACAGGATGGTGTGATCAAGCATGAAAGTAATTATTAAGATGATTTTATGAGCAATATGGTGATAAGAGATTGCATGCCTAATAGTAGTATTGGTGCCCCAGACACAGGAGAAAATGGTCACTTTTATTAATTTATACTAAAACTGACAGTTTCTCTTTCAGTAGCGCAGGAATTCACACCATTCCCTCCCATTCAGCCTAAACCCTGATTTTCATTCTCTTCGATATGAGCTCCATTTCGCCTATTTTTTGAGCAGAAAAGCTACTCACTGTTGCCTCTGCTAGAGTAACGCACAGACTTTCCATGAATAATACCCCAGACTTTCAGTGCTGACTGACAAGCAATTTCATTTGCCAAGGTCTATTTGTCAATGAGGAATAAGAATAGTAAGTACAGGCATGGCAAATCACTCCTGTTCCTTGCTGCTGTTACAATCTGTGGTGTCACAGTGCTGCAGTATACACCTGCTCAGCTTTGCATAATAAGAAATCTTTGCATTACTTTCTTTATATTACTATGCACACAGTCTGTGTTGTTTGTTTTATGGATGGGAGGGGGTGTATAATATCAGCTCCAGGCTGATAACACACTGTCAGGTCTCATCCAGGCAAACTGTAGAAGTTAAGCCACAAACCTTAAAAACACAAGTTTCTAACACATTTTTCCACAGATCCTGAACTAGATGGTAGTGGCAGATACAACTGTAAACCATTATACATGTTTCTGTACACATGTACAAACACCCAACACAGATATAAACCAGTTCAAAAGGCTTTTGACATTGGCTCTTCAAACTTAGAAGCTTGGAAATACTAGAAAGCAAACAAGTGATGAGCTGAAAAATGTGATAAAAATATGCCTGCATTTGCGTTTCAGCTTTGGTAGATAGTAAATAAATGCTGACTTGGAGAAACACTTTGGGCTGGTTTCCTCTCAAGCATCAGAGTGAGTAAAAGGTGGTTGGTGCACTGCCTTGTGGAAGAGCTACAGTGGATGTTGGTCATGCAGCTGTAATTTCTGGATGCGACTGGTCCATAATTGCTACTTGTGCCTCTCCTGGCACCCCCTGTGTGCTGGGCACTGTGCTTGCTGCTCACATGGGAGCTACAGAGCAGCGCCCTGCAGGAGGGAGCCAGGCGCTGGGTGCTCTGCCACAGTCCCACTGCGACCGCTAGCGCCTGCCTCCAAAGCACGTGGTCAGGAGAACGGCCTTGCTGAAGCCTCCCTTCCTACCAGAGATTCGTATTTTCCTCACCGAGACCATGGTGTGCTGTTGTTTTTTACACTTCATATCCTACTTATAGTAGTATAGCAAATTAGATGAAAAATAGAGTATAACAAATGTTATGGAGTATAATGAAATAAGATGCAAAAATTTAAAATCTAGAATTAAAAAAAAAATGTTGAGATTTTCAGAAGTGGGGATTGTCCTTATCAGTATCCCCTCTGTAGCCTGTTCCTTTGATCTGACAATGGGAGAAGGGAGGAAAGCCAGAGGGTCCCAGGTTTGCAGCACCCTTGGCATGATGCTTGTCTCTGCTGCTGCCTGTTTTTTGTCCGACATGTCCTCTCCAGAGCTCATCCTTCACACTGGGTCAAATGAGGAGATTGTGGGCTTTGCTCTTGAAATTACCAGTGCTCAGGCAGAGCTGTGAGTTGTGCTAAGCTCCCTGACCTTGTGGCATTATCATAAAATAATCTTTATGCAGAATCCAGCTGTCTCAGCAGTTCCCGCAAGATTGTGTACTTGAAGTATCGGGGGGTTACTGTTATTTATAATCACTTTGTCATATACTTTTGCAAATTTGGGTCATTTTTGTGCTTCTGGTTTGAGTTTGCCTGCCAGGTTTGGTCAGAGATGGGCAGCACCTCAGCTGTGCTGATTTTGGACTTTCCTCTCCTCCAGGTCTGTCTGTGCAGTGGCTGACTGAGGCCAGCCTGGCAAGCCCGTGCCCGGCACCCCGGGAGGAGTGGGCCTGTCGCCACTGGCGGAGCAGGGACAGGTTTGTCTTCAATGCTCAGGCCTGCACAGCTTCATTCCAGGACTTTATGCATTTTGCTGTACATATATCGATGTCTTTAGATGTCAGTGTGGTGCCTTTCTCTTGGCTTCCTGCGTAGCTGCAGTTTAAAGGATCCTTTCAGGAAGAGAAACAAACAGAATTTGGCAGGAGTGCACAAATATGATCGTGGGGATGTTTTGATTTTTTTTTAGAAAAGCTTTGGAGAAGTCAGCCAACCTTGGAACCACTGCTGCACAAAAAGCAGGCTTTCCCCCATCATATGCTGGGTAACTGGAACTGGTAACTTATTTAAATAAGCTTTGTGGCCATTACTTCAGGTGGCACGATGCTCTGTGCCCTTCCTCAGAGAACACTTTGGTTTGTCCCTTCTCTTTATGTTTTATTTTGGTTTATATTTTATGTATGTTTTTTACTACCACGGAAGCAAACAGTGTATACGAAAAGTGTATACTGGATCTGAGACATCTGTTTTGGAACTATCTAAGCAATTAACTGGGATTTACTCACAGGCAGCCAGGTGCATATGTACATGATTTATGGAATTTGCATATGCTTGATATGATTTGTATTTATGATTAATACAACAGTATAATTTATATTTGGCTGGGGCTGTTGCAGGCTCATCCCTGTGTCCCGCTCTCCAGGTGTCTCCTCCCAGGCCTGCAGTGGGTGATTCCTGCTCCCCCGGCTCAGCGGTGCCTCCAGCGAGGCCCCGCACCACCTCTTCCTGCTGCCAGTCTTCCTTGGGCCCCCAGAGGTTTCCTAGGGAGACAGGGGAAATGTCTAATAAGAGAGCTTTGTCACACTTTTGTGCGTTGGTGGTATAGCCATCTCCTCACCTGCTGCCTCGGCTGTGGCATGGCTGGGCTGGGGTCCACCGGGCAGCAGGGGTGGTCCTGGCACCAGTACTGGTCCTGGCACCAGTACTGGTCATGGCACCAGTACCAGTACTGGCAGCGGGGCTGGCGTGGAGCCGTGCCATGGCTGTGAGCCGGGGAGGGGATCGCCGGTGTGCCTCAAGCATGCGAAATCAGTCCTGCACCCCAAACTTGAGATGTTATCCCTCTGTTTCACACCTGGCTTTGGCTTGTTTCAGGCTGTTCACAAGTCTGGTGAGGTGTTGTGTTTGGTGAAATGATGTGTGTTGAAGCCAAATTGCCTGGGCAGCAGTGCGCTGTGACGCCCTTCAAGTTCAGAGTGCTGTGGACAAGGTCTATGGCAAAACTCTGATCCTGAGTGTTCTTATTTATAAGTGCTGCTGCTGATAGCTGAAAGGTCCCAAATGGAACTTGGTCTTTGTTGTATTAGCTACTGTATGATTTTACTTTTATTTTGGAGGGAATTACCAGCTGAAATCTTGCTTAGTGTCTTGATTTTGTTAAATACAGGAATATCAGCAATCTTCACTCCACCCCATTTATACTTTACTACTGTGGCTTTTTTATTATTTATTCATGTAACACAAGATAAGATAAGTAAGACATCTGTTTATGAGTACAGCATGGCTAACACTCCAGAAGGCTTCAGACTTCATTTTTCACTTATCATCCATACATTGGATGGTGAAGGGCATCCAGATTTAATTTTCCTGTTTCTACATTGTGAAGCAGCGAAGCTGACGGCTGTGTTTTGGGAGATGACACCACGGCGTGGGCTCTGCTCCAGAAGCCAGCTTTGCCGCAGCAGGGCTGCTGCTCCGCAGGGGTTGCGCCGGGGCTCCGGCAGCGCAGGGCGAAGCCAAGGGGCCGCATCCAGCACTGCCGGCAGCAGCACAGCACGGCGCTGTGCTTCCGTGGCGGAGTGCCCTCACCTGCTGGTGTTAGCTTTGCAGCGTAGCAGCTGCTGAATGGATCCCGGGCAGAGGCCAGAATCCTCTTCCTCACCCATTTTGCCATGTGCACTGACTCAGATTCTGATACCAGTTCGGGCCAGTTCTACAGGGCTCAGTTCCCTTTCATTTAAAAATTGTGTAAGAGAATTTGACTTGGGTTTGGCATCAAATGTTTTCCTTTTCTCCCTGAGACAGGAGCATGGCGGGGACTATTCTCACCGCCACTGGGACCGTGGGGGCCTGCTCATTAACACAGAGGGAAGGGTCTGGGAAATCTCCACGTCAGTGCTGATGTCAGTATGAGCACAAAACCTGAAATCAATACACTCTCAGTCGAAGAGACTGAACCATGGGAAATTTCAGGAATTTAAAGTTACTTTCAACAGGTATTCATCTGCATTGCACGTAAAATTGCTATAAATACTAGCACTTTTTTTGTAATTTGTTGTGATTTCACATTGCAATGAATACTGAAGAAAATATATAAAGTGTGTTGTGATGGGCACCCAGCTCAGGAAATCCGAAATTCCCACTGAAGGAGCCTTCTCTGAACTGACAGCCTTCCAGCCCGCCAGGCTGGCTTCTCATTTCTGATAGATACCTTTGTGAAGTTTCTAAAATTAAATGGCTGTGATGGTTTCGCTCGGGTGGGTGACCGAGCTCCACCACAACCGCTCTCTCACTACCCCTCCTCAAAGAGGAACAGGGAGAAAATACGATGAAAGGGGCTCAAGGGTTGAGATAAGGACGAGGAGATTACGCAGTAATTATTGTGATGGGCAAAACAGACTCAGCATAGGGAGATAGTAAGATTTATTGCCTATTACGAACGAGCTAGAGAAGTGAGAAACAAAGGAAAGAAACCAAAAGCACCTTCCCCCCCCATCCCCCCTCTTCCACCTCCTCCCCCCCGAGCGGCGCAGGGGAACGGGGGAATGGGGGCTATGGTCAGTCTATAGAAATTCTTCTCTGCCGCTCCTTCTTGGTCACTCTCGTCCCCTGTGCTGTGGGGTCCCACCCACGGGATGCAGTCCTTGCTGAACTGATCCAGCGTGGGCTTCCCACAGGCAGCAGCTCTTCAAGAACTGCTCCAGATATGGGTCCGTACCACGGGGTCCATCCCTTGGGAGCACACTGCTCCAACCTGGGTCCCCCACGGGCAGCAGCTCCTGCCAGGTCACCTGCTCCTGCGTGGTCTCCTCTCCACGGGCTGCAGGTCCGGCCCGGAATCTGCTCCGGCAGGGGTCTTCCACAGGCCGCAGTCTCCGTCGGTGCAGGCCCACCTGCTCCACCGTGGTCTCCTCCACGGGCTGCAGCGTGGAACCCTGCTCCACCGTGGTACTCCATGGGCTGCAGGGGGACATCCTGCTTCACCATGGTCCTCACCACAGGCCGCAGGGGACTTCTGCTCCGGCGCCTGGAGCACCTCTCCCCCTCCTTCTTCACTGACCTTGGCGCCTGCAAGGCTGTTCCTCACTCCTCTCACTCTCCCAGCTGCTGTGTGGCACAGCGTTTTTTTTTCCCTGTCTTAAATATGCTCTCACAGAGGCGCAAACAACATCACTTATTGGCTCAGTTCTGGTCAGCAGTGGGGCCCTTACCAAACATGGGGCAGCTTCTAGATCCTTCTCACAGAAGCCACCCCTATGGCCCCCTGCTACCAAAACCTTGTCACATAAACCCACTACAATGGCTTAAAAAATCCAGGGTTGTTTTCAGTACTTCTGTAAGCATCCTCTTCTGCTTTAAATTGTCCACATATCTCAATGATCTGTCTTTGAAATGAGTGAAGACTCATAATGCTTCCCCAGAATTTTGTTAGCTATCTTTATATTGCTGAAACACTGGCTTTGATAAAACACCGTATTTGATGAAAACTGTTTCATCAAAGATGTTCCAAGAAGCAGCTCTGGAGAAGGAATTCACATGTTTTTGTGCTTGGTCTTGTTTTGTTTTGTATTGTCATTACTGTCCTTACATTTTATATTTGCTTTATATATAACCAATGACATCTTGAGAGTCTGCAGCACTTCACAGAGACTTGGTACCTCTGGCAGAAGTGGAGGACTTGGCCACAAGGAGGCCCAAGGCAAGGAGTGTGTCGCTTACAGATGCACGCGCAGGTCCCTGTGCAGAGCTGGCAGGACCTCACGGGAGCACACGCAGATGCAGACGCAGCGCGCAAGGACTGACCAGCTCAGCGCACCCTCATTTAGACTGCTCCACACCATTTAAGAGCTGAGAAATTGAGAGCGTATTGAACACTGAATTTTCACAGCACAAAGTTAGCAGAGATGCTTCTGTAACTGATAAAGTGGGAAACTTCACAGGATTGAATGGTCCTCAGATTCACACTTCCACATGTGTCATAGTCTGGTGTTAATGCACTCTGAGCAATGACACAAAACATGTAAGAGTACTGGCTGGGCAAGAAAACCTGCTGGTTCTCTTGTGCTGTCCGTGTTGGTTGCTTAACATGGGGTTTCTCACCTCGGTGATGGTGACAGGGAGCTTTGTGACAGCAGAAGAGCAGAAGGTGGCCAGCACCTGAACACCAGCTGGTTCACAAAGAGAGGTCTTCACCTGCAAGGCAGGTCCTTCACCAGGGGTGCACTGTGCTTGCATTTTACGTCTCCTCCTTCCATGCGTAGAGCTTGCCTGTAATCCTGACATTTCCCCTTATTAAATGGGGCAAAAGAAAAAACTGTCTCAGTTTACAGGTTTACATGGACTGTAAGACTTGCCCACATCAGCCTAAGCAGGATAAGTCTTCTCGAACATTTCCAAGAATTCTGGGTAAATGCCACATGGAAACTTTTGGAAATTCATCTAACTTGGAAAAAGTATTTGACATCAGAGGAACACAGGCAGGTGAAAAAGGCAACTGTGAAAATATGCAATGTTCCATAACGAAATGCAACGTTACAGTTCTTCTAAATGGAAAATGTCTTAAATATTTCCATGAAGAAAGAAAATGCAGAGAAGAAAAGGGCATAACCAGATTATACAAGCTGGAATATAAGAACAGTATCGTAAGTAAAGAACTAAAAACTTTCTAATAAATGTGGGGGAAATCTTCATGTAAATATTACAGTTCCATCATAATTTTAACATGGTGAGGAAACTGTAGGCTTGGAAGCCCTATAAAATTTGAATAAAAGATGACTTCTATCCAAAAATATCTATGCAAGCAGAGAAGAGAGACACACACAATAATACAGGAAAGAGAGAACGTGAGACATAAATAGAAATGGAAATGGAAAGATAAATAGAAAGATAAATTCATTTCAGTAATAGCTTGAAGTTGTTTCAGATCATCCTGCAAACCCATGCAGGGAAATTGTCGTTCGGCCCACAGGTGAGTTTTACAAAAGGAGCAATTTCGCTCGTCTCGGGAAGCCAGCCCTGCCGCGCTGGTCGTGCAGGATGGTACGCGGGAGCGAGCCGTGCCCACGCAGCGGCAACCAGGGCACCTCTTCCCTGCTTCAGAAATGTTTGCAACTTCAGTACTTGAAAAAAACAAAAAACAAACAAACAAAAAAAAACACAAAAGATCCATTGTGAGGAGTAGGATAACACAACACCCTATGCAGTGACGAATTTGCCTTAGAAGAGGCTAACCATCCACGCAGGTAGGAGGTGGGCATCATGCCTGCGCTCTTCCCAGCTGTGCTCCCTGCCCTGTCCCTTCACCCTCAGTGGAGCGCGGGGGGCTCTGGGGCTGGGGCCTTGTGCGGGCAGGGCCACAACCAGCACCACCTGTGCCCCCTCCCCAGTTTTGTCTGTCCTGTGCCGCTGCAGAGCAGCTGTATTTCTGCTGGAGGTGGGGGTTCTGCTCCTGCAGCACCATGCACTAGTGTTGGATATTTGGAGTGCGGGCCACCAACCCACGTGAAATCCCTTTCCTTTCCATGGAAAAACCAACATTTTTTTTCAAACTGGCTGAAAAATGGGAGAATACATTTTAAAGGAAAATGTTCCAGAGAGAGGAGTAAAATCTGTACACCAGAATCTGCACATTTCCCTGCATTTTTCTTTTACTTTTCATGGCACAGGGCTTCATGAAGATTTCAGGTGAAAGCAGAGCTTGCTGAAAGCCCTCTGGGGATCCATACAGATTTCCCCCAGCCTGCTGAGGATCTAGGGGTAAAACAGGGACAAGACAGCTTTGTGATTCAGGGGCTTGAGGCTTTCCAAGTGGGAACCAGTTCTTTCTAACCAAGAACAGCATCCCAGATGGCTTTGCCAGAGAAAGGAGGCGGCATTGAAAATATTAAAGGGTAATATGTTGAAGGCTGAATAAGTATTTTAAAATACATGGACTAATATACCATGACTGAATAACAGTGCAAATAAAGCAAATCCAGTAGAAATGAGGAACGGGATACACTATACTTAAAGCTGACTCAAAAGTCAGTGAGATATTCATGTCCTTTTTAAGATCTATCTTCAGCAAGAAAAGTAGGTATGTTTGAAGAATTTTGAAAGTTACCTGAAGAGCAGCAGTTGATAAAGGAAATATATGGAAAACATGATTTAGTTTTGTCTGATATTCATGCTAAGGTGCTGTGGGAGGCAGTAAATTAAGTTTCTGAGCCTCATGATAGCAGATTTTGAAAACTTGTTTGGAATAGTCTTGGAGCCAGCAATATAGAGAAAAACGAATGTAAAACTAATATTTACAGAGTAAAGGAAGAACGAGCCCAGGCTGGGTGGCATGGGCTTCCCTTGCAGGAGACGAGGTGCACAATGAGAGAAGAGGGTTCCTGGTTCCCTGTTCCGCGGTGCCGCAGGGGCTGCACCCTGCCCTGTGCCCGGAGGTGGCGTGGGAGCCTGGTGGGCGCACGGGGACGTCCCTCCCACGCATTCAAGGCCACTGAGAAGCCTGGTCCCCCGCGCACACAGGGGAGAGGCTGCAGCTCTGGGAGCCCATTCACACCCAGGGGTGTCCTGGGAAAATAAATATTTATGAGGAAAAGCCATGAATTGCCAAGTTATCCTGCAAATTATCAGATGACTGGAGCATACTGTGGAGGAAAAAGATATTTTCTGAAAAGAACTTTTGAGCACAATGCCTCATTCTCTGCAATACTCATCTTCAAAAAGTAAAATGGGGAAGGATTAATGGTCTAGGAGCCCGAGCATTCACACTTCCTGGAACAAAGAACAAAGACGCTAAGCCTGTCTTCAAATGTCCCTGTTTTCTACAAAGGAATATAATTTTGCTTCTGTCATCATTTCAAGAAATACTTTCTCCACAATGATTTCTTTTCCAAAGTCAAAGAGTTGAAATCTTGCACAAAAAAGAGAAGAAAAAACCCTCACATTTTCTGAAAAAAAAAAAAAAAAAAGGCAACACAGACGCTTATTTTCCTGACAGAGGCTGAACCTATTTGAAACAAGGAGAAAGTAGGAGAAGCCAAATGCGTTTCAATTAGGAGCTGTGACGAGCTCACCAATGCACAGCAGCGAGGCCGTGCTCCCACTGAGGCCATGCTCCCACTGAGGCCGTGCTCCCACTGAGGCCGTGCTCCTGCGAGGCCGCCTGCAGAGGCTTGTGCGTGCCCCTCACTCCTCACGGGGCTGCTGGCTGGTGGCAGTGCCGTGCCCCTGGGCCCTGCGGGGGCTCACAGTGGGGCTGGTGGCATGGTGCGAGGGTGTGCACGGCCTCTGTTCCTTACTGCCTTGCTCGTCGCTGCGGTGCCAGTGGCGCTGATCCGGGCTCCAGCTGTAGCCTGGCGCGCTGCTCGGGCTGGAAATGCAACCGCCCGTATGTCTGCCTTTGGGGACTGCCGGGCAGGAGGCGTTTTGAAATGTTGGTCGGGGGGTGGAAAGCAAGGCCTTCTTGTCAGACACCTCCCCTGTTGATCACTCAGTGGTCACACAGCATGCAGAATTATTGGGACCAAAAGGAAATCCATATGAATCACCTGAAGCCATGTAAGAAACGAATCAAAATCATACTTGCTGCTCATGCTGAGAGAAAGCAAATATTAGGAAAATGCCCTGGCTGCATTGTGCACTTGATGGTCAACAAAGATCTCACTTTAAGGAGTATCTCTTAATTTCCAGACATGTGTTGTGGGCATGTAATAATTATAATATCTTATCTGGAAATAGACACTTAGGAATCAGCGTATCTCAATCTGTAACATTATTATGGAGAAAAAACATTTCCAGGGTAACAGTCCTACTGGTGAAATAGCTGGCAATGCTCATAGCTGTCCTGAGCAGGCTGATGAACTCCATGGCTTCTGAACTGTATTTATTGTGAATGAAAATATTAGTCCAAGTGTTCTGAAATAGTGATGTACTTCTAAACATAATGAGCACCAGAGTCTTACAGGGGATGACCTACTTGACTGCCGAGATGTCATTGTTTAGAGTCTTGCCATACAAGCACCACCATGTTAACTCATCATTTTGGACAGTGATACTTTAAGGAATGACACTGTTACAGTATCATAAAACACTAATTAGCTGTCACTGTCACATTACTCTTAGAGTTGTCATCTCATGGAGGTGGCGCTTCCAGGAAGATGTGCAGTGTCAGCAGTCAGAGACCCTTGTTCTCAGGAAAGTGTGGGTTGATGCTGGTGTTCAGAAATGCCTGAAAAGGTGTCAGCTCCAGAGGAACACCTTGTTGCTTCTGTTTTAGCATTGAAATGTTTGGCTGTGCTGGAGGAGAGATGAAATGCTGTGTTACTTTATCCTGTGTGATTACCATCCTCCCCACAACGCTTCCACGCTTACAGGCTGATATATAGTGTCATTTTATCCTGGTTTGGATCATGAGCCCAAATGCCACATTTGCTTCATGAACTGCAGTGTCAGAACGATGAATAATGAGCAGCTGGGATGACTGACGCAGCTCAGAGGCTGGAGAGCAACCTCCTGGTTCGCTCACGGAGAACTTCTGGGGAAAGTGTGGCTGGAAACTGAGGATCTTCCTCTAATACACATGGTTTCAATTCCACTTTCACTGTTCCTTTCAGAAGTGAAATCTTCTGGCTTTCTACTCAGTTTTCACCCAAACAATATTTTAACCCGAGTTTTGTGTATTTCTTATAGACCTGAAGAGCCAAAGCTAAATATTTGTGAAATGTACACAATTGTTTGTCAGAGCCAAACATTTCTAAGCTGGGACTGTGAACTCCTCAAATCTCACAAATTAAGCAGACATTATGCTAGTCAGTACTTGCATGAGAGGTCACCAGGAGAGCAGGAAACAGATTAACCTGAACACCATACGTTGTTTGACCAACAGTTCTCACTGCTGCGTGTAGCTTTTGCAAGCACCAGGTTTCCAGTAACAAGTAAAAAGTCCTAAAACATTTGAGCAGATTCCCTGGGTCCTTGAGAAGACCAGTCTGCCACCAGTCCAGGAAGGACTTCCTGTACTCTACCAGGAGTGCAGGAAGGTTTCCCATTGCCCAGCTGCCTGTGCAATGCTCCTTCATCCTTGGCTAACCAAGGCTAGGGAGTACCTGCAGCTCTGGGACCGCTGGTGAGCACCATCAGTGGGCCTGGGGACAGCTGCATCAGGAAGTGGGTTGGGGCATGGAGTGCGCTTGCAGCCACCCCAACACCATGAAGAAGGAGCAGCGGGAATTCGCTAGTCAGAGTGTGCAATCTTCAGGCTTGGACATGAGTAAGAAGTAAAAGAGAACACAATTCCTATTGCAACAACCCCTCTGTTCTTAGATACTGTTTTTAGGATTTTACAGTTTTGGGATTGTGATGGCAGCATTGCAACTTTATAACTGAAGTTATAAGATAAATATATGCTTACACCTTAACCTCCCTTCCAAGCCCTTCCTGTTGTGTGTAACTGAATTGTCAGGTTAATGCTCCTCCTGAAGAATTATGGGTGAATTTTGCATAACTTTTAGAAACGGCAATGTTCTTTGGGACAGGAAAGGTGGAACTGTCTCCTGTCTAGACAATAAACAGAACTTTTTGTCTGCTTTCCTAGTACTTTTGTATAAATTAATCATTAGCCTGCTGTGGTAGAAATGTTCCCATTTGCTTGACAGCAGAGGGATTCAACCCTAACTTCATGAATTCTTTATCTGCTGTAACCTATATATCATGTAAATTGACCACTAGTGCCTGTAGCTTACAAGCGAGAATGGTGCATGTATTTCACATTCTTGCACCTTTGAGATGATAGTGAGCTTGTGGTCAACAATCTGGTAAGGAAATTAAGGCGCTTTTAGAGATTTTGGTTTGGATCACTTGGTTTTCCTGAAGTCTCTCCACCATTTGACCCAACTATGACCTATTCCAACCCTTTGCTGTAGCTGCCGTGTGGGACTAGGCTGGTCTGAGTATGGGGATGGCTGGGCAGGTCCATGGTGGTGGGGCAGGTCCCATTTGAGTCCTGCTTGCAATCCAGTTCTGCTTCCTCCCATCCAGCTCCTAGTCATCATCTGTGATTGCTGATCAGTGGCAGTACTTGTCTCTTTCTTGTGTTTTCTTGTGTTTTGCAGCAGTGCAGCAGTTCCTTTTTTTTTTTTTTTTTTTTTTTTTTTTTTTCCTTCATCTTTTTGTGAGGAGCCTCTCTTCTATTTTCACCAAAATGCCCGAGGAGACAGCAGAGAGATCCTCTTCCTCTTCTTCCACAAGCTTCTCCTCTACCTGGTTAATTCCAATGGTAACAATTTCTCACCTCATTCTTCTACTAAGGTTCAGAAGAAGTTAGCCACGCCAGGAGGCCTTGCTCACCTGGGCTGGGAGCTGTTCATCACCCATCCCTGCGGAGCGCTCCTGCGCGCTCCCTCCAGCACGGCGGTGAGCACCCGCTTGCGCTCCGCCTGCGGAGGCGACGTTCCTCCCCGCAGGCAGCCAGCCCTTCTGTCTCCGCTGACACCATATTTATGGGGCGCACATTTACCAGCGCAGAGCGCTGCCGGGAGTGAAAACTGCAGATGAGTCACCATCTTTAAATATGCTAAGCACAAATATTTACTTAATTACTGGAGAAGCTGATATTCGTATCTGTAGTCAAATGCAAACCAGGCACATACAGGTTCTGTATTTTTTCAGCCCATAGGCTGAAGCTTGCCTTCTTGTCTGCAGCTGTTAACCTCTGTCTTGTAAACCAAGTCCTACAGTGCCAGTTTATTTATAGTGCTGGCACAACTGGGCATGATCCTCACCTGTTGCCATAATTCTTGTTCATGGCAATGGAAGAAAACTCGCATACAGGCCATCAAGACTGATTTTGCCTGTGTGCCATCCTGATCTTACATTAGTTATATGAGTTGCTTTAAATAAAGTTCTGAGGAAAAACAGTGTGATTTATTATTATTATTATTATTATTTTGCATGATCAGACATTTTAGCATCTTCTCAAGACCTTATCTTTATGTGGCAGCTCCCCATGTCTGGATTCAGCCCCCAGCTCTGTAGTAGGAGGACAGCTTCCAGTATACAGGTAATAATCTCTCCTTTTCTTTCTTGCTTTTATTATTATTATTATTATTATTTTTTAACGCCAACTCAACCTCTTTCTTTGTACACATATTTTCTATACAATAAGTCTTGTGTAGGTAGCATCTTCAAGTGTTTAGTGTAATGACGGGAGCATTGAGGCAGCTATGTGGATAATTTATTTGATTTCAAAATGCTGCCACATTTATACATGGAAAACTTTAAAGAAAATTAAACTCATTAAAAAAACCACATAAATTGTTTTTGCAACAAAGCAATTAAGAAATCTCGCCTCTCCAGCATGGTGGGCAACATTCTAAATAAAATAAAGCCCAAATTACCTTTTGCTGGAAACAAAGTAAGAGCTATCTCTTGTGACTTAATAAGAAATTGAGGTTTTTAGAATTAGTAAAAAGATTTAGAAGCTCCCTTCTATATGTGTTGCTAAGCATTTTGCTGAAATTGCCTCAGTAAAAAGGCAAACAATTCAAAAGGATCACATCTATGAGAGAATTTCTCTTTTGCCAACTAAATTACTCTGCTTTACGGGATGCAGAAAGGAGTCAAGGATTTTATTTTCCTCCCTCAGTGCATGGATATACAAAGGTTTGATAGGGTTTAGCTTTGTTTTATTTCCATTGTCTTAGCTTCTCACTACTCCTTAAAACCCCTACGTTTCTATGGGAACAGAGAAATAATACAGAGTCAATGGATTGCAAAATATGGGGCCTGTCCTCCAAGCCCTGAGGCGTGGGCTTGGTGCACACCAGCAGCCCGTGAAGGCGGACACGGGAACCAGGCGCCCCTGGGTTCGGGGGCGGCGGTGGGCACGGTGCTGCCAGCTGTGGGGGCTGCCCCGTGGCCCTGCGGGGCGAGCCGTGGGGCGAGGGCAGTCCTGGCCAGGGCTTTGGGCATATACAGGCTGCAGGTGCACGGTTGTAGATCGATCTATGGAGGTTGTTCTGTCGGATCAAGCAGTTCAGTGTGCCTCCTGGAAGAAACCTAGGGGAGATCTCCGCTCATCTTGACAGGGATCCAGCTGCTAGAGAAAGAGCTGGGAATGGGTGTGACATGTTTAATTGCTCTCAGGCCTGCACTGTCTGTCTGTGCGTCGGGCTGCTTGTGCTCCTGAGGAGGACCGGCAGAGCCCGCTGGAGCCGGCAGTGGGGCAGCAGGAGGATGGTGGAGCTGCGGAGGACCCGCAGAGCAGGGCCGCCGGCCAGGAGGAGCGAGTGCATGCCGCGCGGGCCGGCTGCGCGAGGCTCTGGAAGGCGGCCAGTTCCGCAGGGCCCTCCCGAGTCTGCTTAATTGCGTGAAATAAGATGAAAAGACAGGCTAATGAGAAACCCCATCTGCCAGCCAGCTAAAATTAAGGCTGCCTTCTTTAGCAAAATGTGCTCGGATATCTGTGTCCTTTTAATATCCCTTCATATGGCCGAGCAGGTTTCAGATGTAGCGGTGCCTTCTCAGCTCTGATTTTTCCTTAGTTTTCCTGGTTTGCTCCTGAACAGCAGGGTAAGTGGAAAAATTTGGCTGAAGGGTTCTGTTTCAGCATGAACTTATTTAAGAGAGCATCAGCTAATAAACACTGGAGCCCAACCTGCTTATTATTACATTATATTACATGATTCATTGATTCATGATATCGAAGTGGTTATGAATATGATATAGCAGGTGGTCTCATGGCACTTTTGAACTTCCTAGAAGAAAGTAGAACAGAAGTGCAAAGAAAGAAAATTGTCAGAACCTAGCCCTAAGAGTATTTATGTAAGGAAAAATATATTTAATAAAGGCTTTGGGTTTTACTCAGTCTACCCTATATTCCCATACAACCTTTTTTTGACCCTGAATTGTTAATCTGTTTAGTTTACCTCAGTAATTGCTCTACAGATGTTCATGAAAGATGTTTCTTGCTGCTAAGGATTCCCAACCAAATGCCCATGTCCAAATGCCCATGGTTTCGCTGAGGATGGAGTAAGGCAGCACCTGATCCATATGTAAATTGTGGTCCTTACCTAGTGCAATACACCAGACAAGCAGCAGCATCACAATGCTGTACACGGTCCTATGAACCTCGACATACAATTTGCAAGAAGGATGAAAAGTATTATGGCAATGCCTGACATGTACCAGGGCTTGTCACCCACATAGCTGGATACTGATCTAAGCTGGAGCCATTATTACACATGCATTATTTGTGTTTCTGTTGAAGTCAAACTCAGATGATGAATTGAGTGGCATCTTAATTTTCCTTTTACCATCCATTGTTGTAAATCAGGAATCACTTCAATGAGTCGACAAAAGTTACAGCAATGTAAAATCATGGACATTAAAAAAGAATCTATACAACCTTAGAAACAAATAATTACCAAACAACTCATAGTATTTGAAGATCACGCAAGTACAAATTCTTAAAGCAAATTGCACACATCTTTGCAAAACTGGTATTGATTTTTACCATGCCAATTGAGAAATAAGTGTCTAATAACTTTTTCATGGATTAAGACTGAGGGAAAATGTATTTTTTCTCTCTCCAGAACCTATTGTTCAAACAAAGCAGTATATGTTAATCAATCTTGTGATAATAGCTTTCAGAATAACTACTTTATTGGAATTCATCTTTTTTATTTTATTTTTTTATTTTTCCATACAGCAATGAAGAAAGAGCCATGTACAACAAGAATAAAACCACACTGATCCATTTCTAAATTGCAGTTATTTTAAGGCTGGGTTTTCAGAGGTTTTAGTGGTTCTTTTCAAGAATACAAACTTTCTGAAAACTGACAAGGTTCCTTTGAAAATGATTACATCCTATTACTAACCGCACACCTTGCGTCAAAGGTTGTATCACCTCCAGTGAGCAACTGAAATGATGAACAAGCATGTCTGAATGCATACATGTCCATGACACATCTGTCTAAATGACACAGCAGTATAAATGTCACTTACAGGCTTGGTTTTACATGGCCTTGAAACAGGTAGGAGGTTTAACCCTGCGAGAGCTGCCGAGCCTCCAGCTGGTGGTGGGGCTGGAGTGGCTGCCAGCCCTTCGCCAACAACCCTGTGCCATGAGGCCACTGTGCTGACGGGGCAGGGCAAGGGCAGGTGCCAGCCAGGCCTGGCCTTGCTCTTGCAGACGGTGGAAAGCGCTTAACCAGACCCACTTAAAAAAAAGAGGTTAAGATTAACGTGAAGAGCACTGGTACAGCTGAAAAGGCCTGTGCAATATGATAAGAGCATGTTTTTAAGGAGTTCTCATTTTTGTGAAAATTAGTTTTGGATCCTCATCAGTGTATTCAGGAGAAAAAAATATTACTCTAATGTCTATAGAACAGATAAAAATGAGATCTACTGGAGGAGAAATAATGAATTTATACTTTTAACATTCATTCAGAGGTGCAGAAGATATATTACTCTACATTATGCCTATATTAGACTTAAATAAATTTCATTATGAAAACAAGATTAGAGGAGAACTGTGCAATTTGAAAACATGCAGGCCTTCTCTGACTGCTTAAAACAAAGAGATCTCAGGATGGTAATAATAACTATACTTTTGCATAACTATATATAAGATATATATTAAAATGATGTAAAGGGACAGCATTAAATATGCAACAGCAAGAGGATTTGGGACTGTCTGACTCCTGCTGGCCATAACTCTGGCGTGCTCAGAGTGCCGGGGTCTGGGAACTGCAGGAATGCTGCCTGCAGTCCCGCGGTCTCGCCTGGAGAAGTGACAATGAGGCTAATGCTGCTGGTGCTGCTCTGTCATCCCGGTCTGCCCCCCGAGCCCTGAGTTTCAGGACCGTGACTGCAAAAATGATAAACTCCCAGCTGACTGTGAGCCTGTGTAGGATTTGCTGCTCCAGCTGGATGCACATAAGTCTAATGGTGTAAGGGCCCAATGGTATTCACCCCAGGGTACCGAAAGAGCTGGCTGATGTCATTGTGGGACCTCTCTCAGTCATTTGTTAGTGGTTTGGGGAATCTGGGGAGGTCCCAATCAACTGGAAGCTGGCAAACATTGTCCCAGTTTTCAAGAAGGGTAAGAAAGAAGACCCTGGTAATTACAGGCCTGTCAGTCTCACTTCAGTGCCTTGTAAAATTATGGAGAAGATCATTCTGGTACTTATTGAAAAACGCTTCAAAGATAATGTGGTCATTGGTCATAGCCAACAGGAGTTCACAAGGGGAAAGTCCTGCTTAATGAACTTAATTTCCTTTTATGACAAGGTTACCCATCTAGTTGACCAAAGGAAGACAGTAGATGTAATCTTTTTGGATTTCAGCAAAGCTTTCAATATTGTTTCTCACACTATCCTTCTGGACTAAATGTCCAGTATACAGTTAGACAAGTACATGATACAGTGGGTGAACAACTGGCTGGTGGGTTGGGCTCAGAGGGTTATAGTATGTAAGGTTACATCAGGTTGTTATAGTATGTGAGGTTACATCAGGTTGTTATAGTATGTAAGGTTACATCAGGTTGCTGGCCAGTCACTAGTGGGGATCCCCAGGGCTCAATTTTAGGGCCAGTTTTATTTATTTATTTTTATAAGTTATCTAGATGCAAGATTCAAATGAATACTAAGTAAGTTTGCAGATGACACTAAATTGGTAGGAGCTGTTGAATCCTACAAGGGTGAAGAGGCCTTGCAGAAAGTTCTTGGCAAATTAGAAGTTTGAGCAGTAACCAACCACATGAAGTTTCACAAGAGCAAGTTTTGGATTTTGCATCTGGGTTGGGGAAATCCTGGCTGTACGTACAGACTAGGGGATGAGAGTCTGGAGAGCAGCTTGGTGGAAAAGGATCTGAGGGTTCTGGTTGACATCAGGTTGAATACAAGCCAGCACTGTGCCCTGGCAGCCAAAAGGGCACTGTGGTGCATCAGGCACGGCACTGCAAGCCACTCAAGGGAATTGTCCCACTCCGCTCTGCACTGGTGCTGCCTAACCTTGAGTACTGTGTGCTGCTTTTGCTGCCACAATATAAGGACATAAAACAATTAGGCAGTGTCCAAAGGAGGGCTATGAAGATGGTGAAGGATCTGGAGGACAAGATGTATGAAGAGCAGCTGAAGTCCCCTCTGGTCACAGCCCTGAGCCTGCCGGAGTTCAAGAAGTGTTTGGACAATGCTCTCAGACACAAGGTCTGATTTTTGGGTGTTCCTGTATGGAGCCAGGAGCTGAACTCGATGATCCTTGTGGGTCCCTTATAACTCAGGATATTCTATGGGTCTATGAATTCACAGTGTGAATTAAAGGAAACTTTTTCTGTTTGTCCAACTACAAAAATTGGCAGAATGTTACTCTAATATAGTACATGGTGATATTAAAGGCATTTTCATTGCAACCAGCTGTCCTGCCCTTCCATGTGCACTGTGACGGTGTGTTCTTTTTCATGAAAATCCCGATAAAGTCAAGGAAGGTAGCATACCATCCCATTTATCGGGACCTTGCAAAAAAAAAGTAATACATAGGAAAACGTTTAGTGCGGTGACAGATGTTTTGATTGTATATGACATACCATCAGAGAAACCATGCACTATCATTCTGTGCAATATACAGTACTCATAAAAAAATTTTATTATACCAAGGGCCATCCACCCACAGTAATGGAACCTTCTGCAGTCAACATAATGAGCAGCCACAACTGTTCACATATAGATAATCTCATAATGTGAATACACCAGCCATCTTCTTCTCCCAAAACGTGTGCCTTTGCAAAATTAATTCAGATTCATATTATGCAAAGTCACTTGGTATCAATGTTGCAAAAAGCTGGCTCCTTTCTGGTTGAGATCCTTGCTTACTAAAAAGCATTTGGAATCATGCAGCAAAATGCCTTCCATAGGAAGAAGTCTATAGAAGTGCACTATAACTTTTGAGCTAATTTTAAGTATCAGTTTTGTACAAGCTTTGCATATAAGAGTGGAAAGTACAGCCTACTGACTATTGAAAGATTGCTTCTGGAATAGCACAAACCTTGGAAAATTGTTGAAATGGACTAATAGCTCTGAGTTCAATACCAGGAAAGGAGAAGAGGAGAAGCTGGGCTGGAGCAGGGGAGGATGCAGTTGTGCTAGGGCAGCTATACCCCATCTAATTAATTAAAAATTCTTATTTCCTCAAATTTAATTCTGGGAAATCCTGATCTGCAACCAAATTTAGCACTTGTGAGAAACAGCGGGACAAAAATTAGAAAGAAGGAGTAAAAAATAATTTCAACTTAATAAAAAGTAGGCAAGATCCTGTTTCAGCAGGATACAAATGGGGCTGTGTCTACATGTAAGTACTGAGCTGGATCAGGACCATATGGAGACTAATTCTGTGTCAAGCAGACAGACATGCTTCAAATGGATGCATCCCTAGCATCCACTTTTATATCACTGCTGAAAATAAGCTTATCATTAAAAGTTTATAGATGTAGAATCACTTCTCACTCAGGGTTTTTCAAGATGGGAGGCTTCATAAGATGTTTTTACTTTGTTAATATTTTTACATTTTCTTCCTTGTTTTGTCTTGAGCCATGCTGGTTCCCCTGCCTGAAGGGGATGAGTAGGAGAGAAACACCATGATGCTGGAACAAAATGCTAGTACAGCCAGAGTTCATCTGGCTTAGGAGTCTGAAGCTAATCAAAGCCTTTAAAAATAATTTTATTGGGATGATCTGTAATAAAAATTGCAAGCTGAGACCTGGGCACCTGACAGGAAACAACCCACCCTCCAGGCGCTGCAGGGTGGTGATGCTGGAGAAAGGCACGGGTGGCTCTGCCGTGACCTACTTACAACTCATCTCGTGTGACGCTTGGTACACCAGTTGTGACACGCCAGAGAGTAAAATTACATGACAGCCATAGATCTTAAGCTCTCACTGAATAACTTAACTATGAAAACATGAAATCACCCTTCCTCTCCTGGAGTCTAGAGTGAAGAGAGCAAGCAGAACTAGAGAGAGGCGTGACGAAAGATTTGGGTTTGAGAAAATACAAGCTGCTATTTGAGGAATTTTATATTATGTAGAATGGGTTCTTTTAACAGTCGGTTTAGGCTTCCAGAATCTTTCAGTCAGTTACTGACACACTGTCATTTTCAAATCAAGAAAATTTCAGTTATGACTTTTTAATAATTTTGGCTATACCATACCAAGGTATTTCATTTTGATTGCCAGCTCCAAAGATTGGCAACAAGCACAGCTCTGAGTGCAGCATTATCAGACGTGGGAGGCCATGACATGGTGAAGTATTGCTTTTAGAAGCAAATAACAAAACTGAAAATGAATTTTGATGTTTAAGGAGCAAAACCCAAAGTCACTTCACTCCTTCCTTTACCATACCACAAAGAAGAAGTACATCTTTTATACATGAAGGCATGAGGATAATTTTTTTTTTTTTTTTTTTTTTTTTTCTGAAGGTAGTACATCAAAGAAAGTAACTGAATGTTTTTTCCCGAGTATGCAATATGCACGGCATGATCTAGGTAGCTTACTAGAAAAGCAAATTGCATTGAATATGGGACACAGAATGGCCACTGATGACATGGGAAAGCTCAGAGGTTGGTTTAGGCAGATTCTGCAGCCTCCTCCAGACCCTGGTTAGATAAAACCCTGTTCTGAAGTGAAAAATTCTCATGAGGTGGAGGAACTGCATAAGTGCATTAGAGCCCTCCAGTCTCATATAAATGGCTTCCTGTTGCTGAAAGCCTGCTGTCACCCCATGGTCCTTGCATCTGATGTTGCTGCCCAACAGATCGCTGCCCTGTGGTAGTCTTTTCCTGGAGCAAAGACGAGTGGAAGGTGCCGCTGCACACAAGCACCCTCACCCCGTGTGGGCTGGCATCACTGCAGCTCACAGCACGCATCTGCCTTGGCTTGGCTGCTCTATCCAGAAGCCAGAGGCTGGTCAGCAGAGCATCCTGAGCAGGATGGGGCAGGAGCACCAGGGCTGGAGTGTCACTTACACTTCAAAATCCAATAGCTCTGTGGCTTTTAAAACTACAACAGGGTCTCAAATTCAGCTTTGGCTAGAGGAGGCTTTGTCCTGTCTGGTATCCTCAGGGAGCTGGGAGAAGCATGGTTGACAGAAAGCATGGCCATGGAAATTTTGCAAGAAATTACATATGTTCTTTGGAGTACAAGGTGCAAAATGCTTATGAATTGCCTATTATCCCAAGCATACTTATAAAATATATTCATACCATGATGAACACTATAGAAGATTGTAACAATTACCCAAACCTGCAAAACTTGTGAAAGTCCCAAACAAATGAAAGAAATATCTGGTGGCAGTAACTGCTTCAGTCATCTCTAATAAGTGGACTGGATGTAGCAAATAGGTAGTTGCCAGTATTTATGATATCATTCTCTCTCTTCCTTTTTCTTCTGGACAAAGCTTACTATCATTTTGGACTGACACCGGCAGTCAAGCCCTGAAACTGAGAATCTCTGCAGCCAGTTCTATTTATTACCTTCAATTGGTTAATAAATCACCTGCCTGATGCTGTGCTGCACTGTTTGTACGTACTGAATCTGGATTGACTGGGCTTTAATCCCCTTGGTCCCTCTTTTTAAGGATAAGCACTCTTTCTCTCTTCCTTATCCCCTGGGATGCCCATGAGCTCTTGAAGATAATCACTGATGTTAGTGATTGCTGCCGCTAGTTCCCAGGTTTGCCTGGGTAAATGTCACAAGCCTTCCTGCCTTTGATTAACATCTCATTTAATTTAAATATTTATTGATCTTTACCTCCTGGTTTTGACATGGGAACTTGCCATCTTTTGTCAGAGTATTTTCTGAAGTGGGGGGCCACAGTTCTGCTGTGGATGCCGATGTGCTGTGCTCGGTGTTTGGCTGCTTGTGGGGCTCTGCCCTGTGCCATGCTCCATGCACTTGGTGCAGCTCCCACCCAGCAGTGTGCTTTCAGCACAACAGGCTCTCAGGTTCATGTATAACCTGTATAACATGTGTGTCCAAACACATTCTCTCATCATTTCTGAAATTTATTCCTCTGTGTGATAAATTGGTGCTATGATTTTTTTTCCGATGAAAAATAAGGTAATTGATATCACGTCAGTTAAGTTTAATTTCATTTTTAATTCTGTGAATGTCAAAAATATCTGTTCTATCTTATTTCATCAGCTTTTTAATTGAAAATAAAATACAATGTTTTAGGCAGTACTTTCCAAACATTCAAACTTGACTATTATACCATTTCACTATTACATCTGTGGGTGATACAGAATTCATGTCCTACAGTGTTTCCAGAGTAGGTTTCTAAACCTTTTTCCTCCTCACGTTACACATGGTTTGGAAGTTACTGGTGTGCAGTTGTAAATAGCTTGTTTTCACTTCAGTTTAACAAAGGAAGTGACTTTATATGCTTGGGTATTTATGTAAAGATTATCTAACAAGCAAAAGGATTATTATTATTTTTTTTTTTTTCTGTGAAGGCTTTCAGTGTGTAAAACTGTTAGACAGCTAAATGGGAAGCATATCATCAGGTAGAAAAGCTGAGTGAATAATTTGCTGTAGAGTTTTTGTCTTGTTGACTTCACCTACTTTTGGTTAAAGAAATGCTTTCAGCAGAACTACAGGTTTCATAAGTTTTGAGCATGAGGAGCAGATGCTACGCACATGCCCAGCTTTAATTGCCAAAGTCCTTTGGTGTCATTTACCAACAGAGATGTCTCTGATTTATTCCTCCTGTATCTTTAAAGTGCCTTTTCCCCTTATGGCAGGAATAGAAAAGTATCATGCTCAAATCCTGAGTATTACTTGCAAACATTTGGACGATGAGTTTTCCTTTGTACTGTTCATTAAAGACACTTTAATTTATAAGCACTGTTGTGTTAAAGGTTAAAGTAATGGGGATTGATGCCCAATTAGCTGTTTTATGTCCAGTCACGTTCAAGGTACTGAACTATCACGATTACAGATTCACATATAACATAATACACCCTCAATCTAGTCGCGTTCCATGAACTACCATGGCTGCAGTTAAAGAGTTTGGTTGCATTCAGTGAGAACTTTCATGGCTAGATTTAATGACTAGTACAGTTTGTTAAAGCAACAGATACACAGGTTCTTTGGATTGCTGGTGATAAATTCACAGTTTGCCTGCAAAGTATATATAAATGCCAAAAGAACGAGTAATTCAGCCTGGCTATAGATTCCACAAGCACAAACAAAATAATAATAATAATAATAAAAAAGTCATTTTACTATATACATGTATATAATTATAGACATATAAAATATATGCATATGAATCAAGAGGGGAAGTAAGAAGAGCTCCTCACCTATTGAACCTCAACTGCCAAAGTACAAGGAGATGAAAACAACTGATATATACTTAAATATATACATAGTATATAAGGGCTGATGAAAGTCAGGAAGACTCCAAACTGAGCTAAATGTAATGAATAATGGAATAATGTAAATAATACAAGTAGTGTAAACAATACAAGTAATGTAAATAATATTGATAATATGATAGTATAAAAATATAAATAATATAAATAATTAAAATTATATAAAGAATAGAATAGAACAGAACAGAATAGAATAAGTAGTATAAATGGTATAAATAAATGGGAGCAATTGAGTATTTCTTTCATTCATCCGGCAGCACAGTTTGGAGCACTGGGTTAGACGTCCTGGAACAAGAGCACTTTGATTCCTCTGGCTGTGGCCAGTGCCCAGCCGGGCCCGCACCATGCGTTGCTCCCCTCCTGTGCCAAGCCGGGTGAAAAAGGGTGCAAGGGCAGGTGGCAGCCGCTTCCAGGGGATGTCCCGCTCTGGGGCGTGGTGTTCATTTGTTTGTTGCCCTGATGGGCACAGAATAAAGCATCAGATATTTATCTGTTTGAAGCCATATTTACCTGTCCAGTTAATGATACAGGGTCTTGTCTTACCCTTTGCATTCTCCAGACCCTACCCTGGGTAGGTGCCAGGGCACCCCATGAGCTGTGCTATGACTGTATCCTCATGCTATGTGTCAAATCATGAGATCTTGTTTCTGCTTCTAATTATTCAAGGGTTTGTCAAATTAAGCCTTGTTTCTTTTTTCCAAAGAAATCTGAATTTATAAATAGATTTTATTATGATGACAGGAAACATATGATACTCTATTCAGGGTGCAGCACATGCATATTTATACTGTAGTACTTGTCCTCTTTGTATCGTCCTGGATGTGTGTATGGGAGGTACACAAGATTGCCTCTCAGATGAAATGTCTTGTTGCTTTCTGAACCTGTAGCTGCTCGTTTCCTCCCTGTGCCTCCAACCACAAACACTGCTTTGTGTTCTGCCCAAAAGCTGAGGAGCAAAGTTTTCAAACCAGATGAAGAAAACAGGGGCAAAGCTCTGCTCATGCTGGCTGGGTGGCTCATAATGCATGGCTTAGCTCTTGGAGGGTCCTGATGCAAGCAAGCACACGCGTGGGACCCCCAGGGCCCTGCCCGCCCCAGTGCCCAGCACCCAGCTCTGGGGCCGTGGCAGCAGACACACGGCTGGGGAGCAGAAGCGTGGTCTCACTGCCAGAATGGGCTTTTCAAGCCTAGGAAAGCCTGCTAGCGTCAGGGGAGGAAAACATAATCCATAAATGTCAGCAGACACAACTGACCACTGACAATTTGGGATGATGTATCTGATGTATCCCAGTTTCCTGCCTTTTTTTTTTTTTTTTTTTTTTTTTTTCCCAGCGCTCGGACTACTACGCCTTCTTAGCAGCTACTATTTCAAAAGATGCAGCTTTAAAATCCTAGAGGAATTACTATATGTACAATTTCATATATATTTAGATGGGTACCATATGTCTTATTGATTTGATAGTGTAGCTTTTTCCAATAAATTGAATTTATTCAGACAAAAATAGGGAAATAAATGTCAATAGCTGTAAGTAGGAGTGCTGGCATGAAGAAACAAACCTTAAAAGCACATGGCTCAAGAACCTGTGCAAATCTGATCTGAAAATGGAGTGGGAGCACAGTGTAATTTTAGTGCCCCTTTTAACACTGCAACAGCAATAGGCAGTAATTATTTTTGGCATTTTCCTGCATAATGATGTGTTGATGATAAAGCATTGAAGTAAATATGTTATGAGGGGCTTTTTAATTATTATTATTATTTATTTATTTATTTATTTATTTTAGCAGAGATGGCTAAAGCACAGAGAAGCTGTTGCTGTTTTTCCTTTAACAGGACAAATAAGCAATAACAGACCATGCCTTTTAAAACTGGAAGTATATTCTTGGCTTATTTGACCAGTACCAAACCAAGATTCTATACAGCAATTTTAGTTGATATGACACATAAAGGTTAATAGTTTTTAAAAGTTCACCCATAATATGAGTAAAGAAAAGAAAAGCACTGCCAAAATATATACATGTATATATTATCAACACCCTAAAAAAAGGAAGTAAGCAAATGGGTATATTAATCACAGAAGTGCTGTATTGAGGTTTACAGCAATTAGTAACAACGACAACAAAGCACTTACTATTTTTCATCTCTTCTGTCAGATTTGCTCTTCATTGCATGGATCTTCATTGTGTAAACCTGGTGCCTCTTACACTGATCTCACATGTCCAAAGCTCCCTTGACTTCACTGAAGTTAATCTTGATATACATTCCTGTATCTGAAAAGTAAATAGATGGTAGATCTTGTTTATTACTGAAGATAGAATAGGATCTTTTTAGATGAAGAATGATAAACTGTCAACACATCTAATATTTAATCTCTATTTGCACCAGAAATCTGGCTGGCAGAGCTATTTCCATTCCAGTCAAACAGCAGGAGGATACGATGTCATTTTTGTATCTGCCAATTCTGAACATCAACCTCCCAGGCAAAGTGCTACTACTAACGTTCGTTTGAAAAATGAACAAATGAAGCAAATAATTCAGACAATAATTTCAAAATAATCACTGCATTCAAGAGAAGTGACCCTGCACAACATATAAAGTAAAACGAGGTGAAAGTCATTGATTATATGGTTCCCTGTGAATTATCCACACAATATGCTGTGCTAATAAAAATAACTTTTTAAGATGTAAAAAGGATGATAACAGTTTTCTGGTCTGCTTTTCTTTATTGCATAGAGCATAGGCTTTCAGCTAGGACAGGTTTTTTACACAGGTTTGATGTATGGCATTTTACATATTACCTGATGCTGAGCATTGAAGATTTGATAGAGTACTGCAAATTTCTCCCAGTGTATAATCAACTGTTATTTTTTTTCAGTTCTACCATTTATTAGACGGCCTTGTGCTGATTTTTCTGTGTGGATTTCTCATATACATTTGTTGTTGAATATGTTATTCCAGACAGAATGTCAAAAAGAGACAGCAGGAGCATAGATCTCTACTGGCAATTTTTCTAAGCTTTGCTTGAAACAACCAAGTATAGCAACATAAATTTACTTAGGTGCTGTACTCAACAGTGAAATTCCAAGTGTGGCCAATAGCAATTTGGGTTATGGCTTGTTTTCCTGCATCATGTTCTCATTGTTTCAAAAACAGCAGCAGCTGCAAAGTAAGCTGTTTTGTTTTGTTGTGCCTGAAACAGTTCATTCTCTTTGCTAGCTTAAAATATTAATTAAAACTCAGGAAAGCATTTAAATTTACATGATAACATATTTTAAAATATCCATCAGAACTTGAGCCATTCACTGAGAAGCATATTGATCGGTTGCCTGTAAGACCAGAACAGTCTTCTCTCCATTCAGACAAGGCTCCCTGTGACTTCAGCAGCAAGAGCCAGAACAGGACAGGTCCCCGGGCAGCGTGGCTGTGGCTGTCCGGGACACCGCATGCCCGAAGCCATCATGGCTCGGTGCTCAGGGGCGCACCGGGTGGGCTGAACCCTGCCTCTGGTGCTGCTGCCCCTTCTTGTTTCAGCTTGCTTTCTGTCATGCAGTACAGGTGCATGCATCCTCCAGGTTAAAGAATTGCATAAATTTTGTTCCCTTAAATTCCCCTAACTCCCTTTTAATAAAAGAGTGAATAATTCTTCTAAGACAGGTATTGTGAGACCTTTTCGCTCCCAAAGCATGTGTTTCTGTGTTCAGCCGAGTGCAAAAATAAAACACAAACCGAAGCCAAATGTGCCCCCTATCCCAAACCCCAGAAGGCCAAGCTCCAGAGACAGCAGTTAAAAATGCTAACAATTCTCCACCTAGGAAGATTTGTTTTTAATTCAGACCAGCAAAATGTTATTTTTTGGTTTGTTTAGATTCTATAATTTAAGAAGTCACTGGCAAATTAAGCAGAAAAGTGCAGAGGTTTGGGAAATGTCCTTATATTGAAGAAACACTATGATAAGTGATCTTCTTGAAGTGCAGACTTTTATGTATCTAAATAAGAGTATTTACCATTAACCTCATCCCAAGTGGCCAATTACTGTTCTTTTTATTTCCTTTTATTGTGAGATTCAGAGAACACTCTACAAACAAAGCCCTTCTGATATTCCTCAGCAATTATTTCTGTGATTATGTGCCTTTCTTTTCTTCCTTGTTTGCAAGTCCCCACAGAGCCTCAAGGAAGCCAATTGTTTCACTCCCTGGAGCAGCCCCAGTCCTGGCCACCTCATCTGACCCTGCACACATTTTGGCTGCATTTTAGCCAGCAAAGCCTCCGTTCCACCACATGCTGCTGTCTTCCCATCTACAGCAGCCCCAGGACTATAAAAATGTGCCCCGGAGGTACTACTGGAGCTCCCATGCCCTGGGGCACTGCTGGGGAGAGGCTTTGCTCACCACTGACCTGGCTCTGACGGGACCCCAGCTGCCTCATTTCCTGCGGTGAATCCCAGAGTGAATCTGTTCCAGCTGGGGTGAGTCAACCCCTGTGTCTGTGCTACCTCCAGCCGAGGGAGCTTTGGTGGATGGGGTCTGCAGGTGTCATCTGCAGCAGTTCTCTTCCTCTGGCGTGGTGGCCCAGAGGTGGGACAGCCCCAGCTGGAGGTTAGCAGTTGTCAGCAACTCAGTGGTGGATGCTACTGGGGTAGTAAGGGCTGGTCAAGAGCTTTTGATGGTGCAATGCGCTATAGAGAAAGAAAAATTGGTAAGATTTAAAATAACTTGTCTTATACATAGTAAATGGAGGAGGGGAAATAGCGCCAAAACTTTTACTTAGTGCTAGCTTGACCTTTCTGCTTGACTAAAACACTGTTTTAATATATATGTAAGTTGCTATTTCTGTATGCTCCTGGATGAGCAGTGTTCTGAAACAGTACAAATGCCTTCATCTGCACAAAGTCTGCTGAGTCCCCAAACAGGTGTTGGGCAGCAGGGAGAGCTGGGATGTTGAATTCTAGAGGAGAAAACAACAACAAAAAGCTAAATGTGGCATCAGCGGAGATATTCATCTTGTAGGCACCATGTATTTGTATTCAGTAAATAGATATTACATGTTAGTAGTCATTGCATTACAAAGCCCTTGAAGCAGTTTCATTATTGCTTTTTATTTTGCTGATTGCTCATTAACTGTCTCTGTTTAACCACCTGGGTGTCTGAGCAACCGGGAGCTCTGTCTTTCTGC
The DNA here is from genome assembly GCF_011077185.1 of Oxyura jamaicensis. NCBI lineage: Eukaryota > Metazoa > Chordata > Aves > Anseriformes > Anatidae > Oxyura > Oxyura jamaicensis. The sequence goes on along the minus strand of NC_048900.1, from coordinate 31,571,313 downwards.
CTGTGAGAATCAGTTATGGTGGATGGGTGCCAAGGTCCTTGGAGTATGCTCTTGACCATGACAGACGTGTTCAATAAGGTGGCTCAGCCTGTTGAAATAACTTCTTTACCCCGATCCACCTGATAATAAAGGTAAATGGAATCACACCTATATTTAGGAAATCATTTAATGGGAAGTGTTGATGTTTCACTTTTCCACATAAAGCGAGTAGTGGTGACGTGTTTTGGACAATCTCACAGATGATGCAGCTAGTTGGGGTATTCATCATTTATGACGATGATCAGTATCATCAGAGGGGTAGCTCCTTTTTAGCAATTCAGCCTGTATAATCCACAAAGGCTGCACAAGACGTGAGTCACACGGGGCTGTGAGATGCAAGTGTTAGAACACTTATCTGAGATTTGTGTTCTTGTAAAAAGCTAAACTGCATTATACAGGAGAGCAGCAGGAAAACACTTGTTAATGTTTAATGTAAAACCTTACTTTAAATTATGTGGCTTAAACACAACCTCTTAAACATGCATGTTCAAGAGATGGCTTTGCAAATCCACTCTTGCGTCGTTCTACTATGTACTCATATGTTATTTTTTTATTCCAAATTTTGATCTTGGCTGCAGTGTGTTGCGCATAAATACTATATAAAGACAAATGCATAGACAAAAAGGAAAATGTTAAGTGCTGCAACTGTTTGTTAGTCAGCTTTAGCTTTTGCTACAGTATTTATCAACTTTTATTTTATTTTATTTTTTCATTTCTATTAGTAAAAAGAATTATTTACCAGGACTCCGATACAGATAGAGACAACAGTGCCCATCCTAAGAAAACCTTGCATATCACCATAGTTACATGACAAAAAAAAACGTGCTCAGTAAGACGCTCAGTTATTGATGAGGAGGTGACAATATACTGTGAAATACCTTGTGTTCTTAATAAGCACTTACGAACTATTCATGTTCAAAACAAAAAACATATGAAGAATGATAAAAATTAGACTTTATAGGCATTAAAGCGTTTTCTATTATGAAGTATTCAGCTTTTAAGAAGTATGTCTGTAATTTCATGTGTTCACAGATTGCAGGAAGTCTATTATTTATAATAGCAAATGGAATTCAAAAAATGTACCAGGAGAAAACATGTCCTTTGCAGTCTATTGTTTTAAAATGATCAATTACCGAACCACATTTCAAATTTGTTAACTTATTTTATTGTTGTCTTTAAAAGCTCTTGAAAATAGACTGTGGAAGTAGCCTACAAACTTGTGCTCACACCCTCCAGGGTAGCTTTGCCTGAGAGCAGAGAAAGTCCCCTAAGGCTGCTAAAACCCTATAAGCTTGTCAAATTATTAGCATAGTTAATCTTCATTGTATTTCTTTGTAGGCAGAGAAAGCTGGCAACAGACGCAATAGTGCCTTCAAGCCTTTAGCACGTCCTGGTGCAGGAGCCAGCGGTTGCTTGCCCCAGGAGAAATGCCCTTACCCTGGGCACAAAGGGCTGCACGTGCGCGGTGCTGGGTGTGCAGGCTTTGTGTGTGTTTCTGTGTGGTGGGACACGACTGCCCACGCTGACTCTCCCTAAGGGTTTCTCCCGTGGTACATCCACCACTGAATATCCACATCCCTGTTCTCGATGTGCCCTCTGTAGCTGTCCTGGACCTCCTTGTGGATCTGTCCTGGTTGCAACAAGCTTTCCAACCAAATCAAGTAGGAAATTTTTGGAGACAAGAGTCAAGAAGAGAGGAAACATGTCTATTTAGAATGGTGATCCCAGTGGAAGGCTTTGCAGGGTTTTTCTCTGTAACCAGCACGTTCTTTAAAGCAGCCGAAGCTGCCCGTCCTGAGGGACTCAGGCTCCGGCTGGGTCATGGGGGCTGCGGACCTGTTGGTGCACACTGTCTGGTCACAGCCAGTCTGGCCAGAGCTGGGCCTTTGTAGTGCACCATCACTGTAGTATCCAAACTTGCCTATTGTACAGAGATTTCCATATAAATTGGTTTGAAGTTCAGCTTCCACTTTGAAGTGCAGCCACACAACAGCACTATGTTCTTACTTGTTTATCACAAGCTTGTTGCAAACTTGAGGCGTTATCTTGGTTTCACAAAAATGTAAACAGCAGCAAGTCAAGAAATCTCTAACAAAACTGAGCTCTCCCAAGTTTAACCTGAAATCTAAATGCTGGAGTAGGCTGTTTCTTGAATGGTCTAACAAGTGAATAAAGGCTTATTTTAGAGACAGGCAAATACAGAAGTTCACTTTAGGGTAAATCCTCCTCTGGAGTATAACTTGAATCCCTTGTGAAGGTGTTCTCTGGGACTGCTGAGCCATGCAGTGGATGCTGTGAGGAGAGAGGGAAGGCAGCAAAGCAAAATGTCCCCGGAGGTGCCTGTGCCAGTCGCCAAGTGCCTGATATTACCAAGGTTCCCAGACCCCTTCTGAGAAAGCCTGTGTAAAGTCATTGGAAAGGAAAATGGCTCTGTTGGTCTTGTTCTTCCTTGCCAATACAGAATATGTTCTGCTGGAGAACTTCACAGAATCACAAGATGGCTGAGGTGGGAAGGGACCTCTGAAGGAAGGGACCTCATCTAGTCTGCCCCCCGCTGAGCAGGATCACCCAGAGCACCTTGTGCAGGACAGCATCCAGGTGGGTTTTGAATATCTCAGAGACCCCACAACCTCTCTGTCACTCTCACTGTCACTCATATTTAGGTGGAACTTGTGGAGACAACAAAGAAACCATTCCCAGCATCAGGATTTTCAGAATGGCTTCTCCAGAGCACGGTGACTGCGTGAGGAACTGCAGTGTTTTCATCCCTGGGGTGCTCCTGAGGACTCATCCCAGCAACCCTTCTTCTGAAGGTAAGTTTCTATTTCCAGGCAAAAGAGATCCCGACTACCACATCGAATTTTACCACCAGTACTATTATGACTGTAAGCATCACTACACATGCCCAGATTCCTTTTATGAGCTGCTTCTGCTTGATCTGTGGGCATGAGAAGATCTGCTCTCTTTGGTCTTCAGTGGCAGTCGTGCTGCCGACGCCCAGGGTGCAGAGATACCACGTCACGTTGCTGTTCAGAGCCTTGGATTGCACTTTCTTCATTGCCTGTTACAGCAGAGTAAAAGCACTTGTAGTTCTTCCTGCATGCACATCTAAAACCTACGAGAAAGGGTAAATGCCCTTATACAGTTCTGATTCCAAGCGCTTAATGTCTGACTTTAATCTCACACTTTCTCTTCATGGATCTTGCCCTAAAAAAGAAATCCCAGCTCTAACAAATCCACTGCTAGGAAAAACAAACAAACAAAAAAGTGTTTTGGCTTTTTTTTTTTTTTAATTTTCTTTTCCTTTTTTTCCCTAAGATTAACAACAACAACAAAAAAGCTGTATCTCCCCAAATTTTTTTTAAAATTAAAATTTTTGAGAGAGACCTGCAATGTTCCTGCAGCATGTTCAGCTGGGAGATGAACCACGGCTGCCTCAGTCCCTGCCAGCCGCTGCCTCTGCACCGCCCCAAACTGCTGTGTGTGAGCCTCTTGCGTTATTTTTTAATTGGCAGTGCCTTGGATAGATGTTGTACCTTAGCACACTGCAAAAAGTAATTAGGAATGGGAGGCCATCTTTAGTTACTGGAATTCAAGAAGGAAAAAAAAGCCATCAGAAATGTCTAAAATTGACTCTAATTTCTCTCTGTGACATGAGGAACCCTTCTCTCCCACTTCCAAACACAGGACTGTGATTTAAGCCACATGTACAGCACAGTTCTGGTAATAAAAAATGGCATTCTTATTAGAGCTCTTCTAGATGAGAAATACTTAAAAGGATCTGAAAATCAGACTGAAACTGTTCCATTATTTCCTTTCTCATGTTGATGCTGAAAATCTGACAAACCATTAAAGGTAACAGTATGTTTTAGTGAAGCCAGTATCTATTGCTAGCTGAATCTATTGAAAAACAAAGTGTGCATTAAACAGATGTAATTACTTTCTAGGAAAAAAAAAAAAAAAAGTATATATTTTTAACCGTGTAAGAAAAGTGTTCATGGCTCAAATGTTGACTTTAACCTTCCCCCCTGTTTTACTTAATTAAAATTAAAATAGCTGTTGGTGGCATAAATGCCCCATACAATGCAGGAAGAGTATGCAAATCTCCTACTGATCAATGCCCTTACTGGAACAAAAACCTTTAAAGCATACAATCAATTTAAAGAGTTAAATCCAATCCCTTTAATTTGATAGAAGAGACCTCTTTCCCCTTCTTGCAGGTACTCATTCCATGTGTTCCAGTAAAGATTCATCAGCTCTAGGCACCTCCACGGAGGTTAACGCTTCCCATAAAAACACCACCTGTAGTGGCGTGAGATGCTTTTCAGAAATACATCTTCTCATGCAACCTGTCAAGCAAAAGCACCAAGCTCTCTGTGCATTTCCTGTTTTCCAGGACAGTAGGAACAAGTTTCCTGGTGTTACCCGAATATTAATGGTAACTTTCAAATAAATTTACAGTGGGTGAAGAGACTAGAAGCTAAGCTTCTGTTCATGATTTATTCATTACTTAAAACAAACATCCTGAGGACTGTTTATAGGTTTCATTAAATATCTGTGCCTCATCTAGATGTGAACTGTTGCACAGCATATTCATTGAAGGAATGGGAATGAAGTGCGGAGGCACATGGATAATTTTGTAATCAGTTTTTCTGCCTGCTGTGTGCCAGTGTGTCCAATATTTTCCCCTAACTTCCTTATATCATCTACATGGGTAATTCTGGATCGCTTCCACCAGCACCACCTTCCCCCTTTATATTCTCAATGCTCTCTGCCCTCTCCAAAACCATACACAATTTCATGCTTAACAACTCCTGCCACTAGAGGAGATTTATAACAGGATGTGCATATTGATGAGATACTCTCAGGGCACTGCCTGAGGCAGCTTTTTCACTTCCACTCTCGTCCTCCCACATGCGGCCTGGAGCATTCCCATCCTCGGCCAGGACCCTGCGCAGAGCATTGCCACCACGCTGCTCCCTGCCCGTGCCAGGTGCTGGGGTCTGGATGTGGCCCCTGGCCAGATATGAGCTGCCCTGGCAGCCCATCACCGGGCTGAGCAGCACGGACACTGCCCCCAGTGCACGCTTTGCTCTGCACCGCGGCGTGACGATTGCAGTGACTGAGCTGCAGAGGGTTCTTCTATATACAAAGCACTTGAGACTACGTTAGCAGCTTGCCTGACCTCAAACAAGACCTGGCTGGCCCAGCAGTTGCTGGCCTCCAGACTCACCTGAGTGCAGATCGCTGTGGAAACTGGCTTCTGGGATCACCAAGCTCTGTGACACCACGTGAGTGCAAAACCTCGAAGCCTGTCTTCCTGCTTATGCATACACTTAACTAGCAGGTTTACAGACTCCCCAAACAAGTATTTATGTGGTGCAGAGCATCATTATGTTTTCCTCCCTAATGCGTAGGATGAGGATTACATCTAAATTTGTTTGAGCTGTTTTCCAGTCTCCGGTGGTTTGAACAGAGTATTCCACCTTTGTTATAGAAGCTGTGTATGTATTTCAAGACCAGTATTCTCCTTCTCCTCCTTTGGCTAAACATCCCTGTTCAATCTTAGATTTTCTTCCTCTCCTAGATGTCATCATTTGATGTGCAGTACCCAAAAATGGATAGAGTACTCCAAGTGCATATGGTAAGCAGGTGCCTTTCAGGCTGCAATATTTTGTTTATTCCCAGACTGTTTCATGTTAAAATTTATTCATAGCGAAAGGTATTTTCAGCAATTTCTGGAATTTGAGTGGGTGATCCAATCTCTATTAATAGCTTCTAACATACCAGCCTGGCGATTCCCACATAGCTTGGGCAATTCCCCAGTAGCCTCCAGTACACGTTTTAGATGAAAACATTGAATGATGCAGGATGCACCACTGCAAAGCTCTGCCTTGCCCATTCTTCTGTTTGGATAACAACCATTGTTCTCCAAGATGGGTTTCTAAAATCTTTCCCATATCCTTTGTAACAGTTTCATCTGGGTGGTGTTTGCCTTGCTCAGTTTTGAGAACGCCCTGTGAAACAGCGAGAAAGCCTCGCGAAAAGCAAAGCTATTCGTCAGCACCAGGTCCACCACCGTGCCTCAGAAAACTGTTAGATTGAATTGACATGAGATGCTCTTGACAAATCGATGTTGACTTTTCATTTTTCCTTTGTTTCCTTGTGAGAACTTACAGCCAGTTCACTTGTTTATTTCACTGTTTTTCTAGAAACTGGAGTTAAGTTTCTGTAGGTTATGACTTATGTTGACCTTTCATGTCTGTGTGAGACTTCTTTGCTGTGGAAAGTGCAAGCGGGAATTAAATCTCAGCATGAATCAGGATGCCTTAACATCTTTCTCACTTACTGCTCTTACTGACCGATAGTCATGAAGCGTAGGAAGGAAAATTTTCGATAAATTTAAACTTCCCGGTCATTCTTAGAATCAAAATTTGATGAGATTAAACGAGTTTAATGTAGAAAACTAGGTTAAAACACATTAGAATTATTTACTTCAGATGAGTGGTGATCTGAAAGAAACCCAGGAGTGATCATTTCAGAGTTTGGCTTGTGAACTGAATTCAGCACCAGTATATTTCCACAAGATGAGCAACACAAAACTGAGCTGAGAAATCTGCTGCCATGCTAAATTATAGTTACATGCTTTGGGCAGCCTGGGAAGCTAGGGCCAGCAGGGGAGGAAGGGCAGAGACATGGATTTTAATGCGAATCTCTGAAAGTCCAAGGTCAAATTCAGGTTGTTTTCAAATTTCCCATTTTCTTTCAGTTTGAATACACCCAAATACTAGAATTTATAAGTGCTTTCTGCTACCACAGCAAACTGGCAAACCAGCTCAGCAGGGCCTGGCACGACCCCGCGGCTGGCTACCCATGGTCTGCCAAAAAATGTCTATCATATTTGATGCAGCTTTGACAATAGAACGAGCCTCTGAAGCAAAGTGAGGAGACACTCATCCCACATCTGCTGGAGGCAGTCCTGGACCCTAAGGGTCTATGGAGCAAAGTGTGGTGGGTCAGAGAGGCACGCCAGTGGCTTGTCTCTCACAGCCCTAAAATACCCTGGGATCTGTATGCACTGGCTTGGAGGGCTTCAGTGTCTCCAAGTCTGCTGCAGGGCCTTGTTTCTCTGAGGCTGGATGAGGGTCTTGCTCTGGAGAGCTTCTTGGGACCAGCTCTCCTACTCCACAGGCTCCCACAGCCACCTGTCTCAGCAGCTCCTGTCTGCTGCTTGCAGCAGCTTTACAAATGAGAGAATTAGGCAGCCATGTGCAAATGGTCGTAAAAGCATCGCACGTAAGAAAATTCATGTCATTAATCAATTGCATAAACATTCATGTCAGAAAATGCAGTGAAATATATGCAAAACCCATTGCTGCAGATTGCCTTCTACGCAATTAGAAGTGCAGAAAAATGTGTAATAAGTATCAAATCTGTTTCCAAACAATTAAGGAGAGAATGAAACTTCAGTGTACTCTCAACAGGTTTATAAAAAATGTTGCAGTGTTATGAATGTTAAAAACTATGCATGTATCAATTTGCATATATCCGTACATGCAATTATCTACATTAATATGGGCAATAAACAGACTGTGATCTTCTGTATAGCACGATCAAATAACTGATGCTTGATCCCTACAGCTTCTCTTGATGTTTATTTCTCTTTGTCCCTCATTTGTGCACAGAGGCAGTTTACTGCTCCCTCTTGAAACTCAATTAGATGTGCTGGGAACAAGGTTAACTGGGTGTATTTGTGTGTCTGCATCCAGGCTTTCCTGAGCATTTGAAGCCCAGTGTTGACTGGATATTTTGTAAGTGAGAGAAAAAAAATGCCACTGCCATGCATGAGATGACTGGATATAATTGTTTTTACCTGTTCTGCAATTCTTTCCTCTTTCTATTAATGGCAGCATATTTAGGAGTCTTGAAGAGACTTAAATTTTTTTTTACAAAAAGCTGTATAGAAGAATACTGTTGGAAAATATATCTTGGCTTTTGAGTTCAGGCTCTATAGCTGAAGGAAAGGTTATATCCTTGATGTAAAGAAACTTTATAGAGAAGATGCATAATCCCATGTCTCTCTGATTCAGAATTTGCTTTAAGCATTCAGTTTTGCTCAGGATTGCTCACATGCCTGCATACATTTCATGACTGGATCCAGACACACTTCAGTGACAGCATCAGTCTCAAGCTGCTGACACTGAATGGGTGCTCAGGATTCCAGACACATTACTCCCGAGACTCGCTGGTGGTGCATGCGTTTCTTGCAGATCAGCATTTGCTGCCCAGTCCTTTGGCAACAGTTGTAGCTATGGTGCTCTGGGTACAGTAAGCCAGGTAAGCATTGCTAGGAAAACATAAAGTCCTGGCTGGAAAAATACAGACTACCCTTTAGGTAGAGATGAAGCTTTCACTGAGCTCACAGTTATTTATTCAAAGAGTTTAGCTCCTTCTTTGGAGCAGAAAGCAGCTTGCTACAGTTATTTATGGCTCTGGTTCTGCAGCTTGACCTTCATGGGTGAATCTCTGTCCCCCGCTTTGCTCAACGGGAACCTCGCTGCATGGGCTTGTGAGCCCTTCTAGGATAAACACGTCTGTCTGAGAACTGGAAATGTATCTCCAGTGAATTCTTGGGCCTGTGATTTGGAAATCTGCTTGCTGTTAATATTTTCACAGCAAGAGTTGACCTGTAGATCACAAGAAGAAGAAACAAAAGGGATGCAAATATGGCCTTACTTATTTACAAATGTGATTAATTATCTGCAAGCAAATTTTGTTGTAGCAGATCTTATTTTTGTTTTTCCCCAGACAGACTGAGCCTTTTTGTGTTCACACTGGCAAACACAGGAACCCTCCCGTCAGATGACATGTGTCACTTAAACCTACCCCAGATTTGGATTTGATGTGCGTCAACACATTTAAACTTGTTAAATTTAAAAGGAGTTTCTCTGCCTGCTTCTCAGTTGCTGAGGGAATGCAGAGTATGTCATTTGACTTTAACGCCAAACCCAAACTCCACTGGTTAATCCATATGGCACAAACATACCCGAATATTTATTTGCTGTGTGCCAGCAGAGCCGTGCCGAAGTTCAACACAGGTTCTGTGGCTGTGGTGGGGGTAGGGCCCCTGCCCGTCCCTGGGGGAGCAGGCCCGGAGCCAGGGGTGTTGCTTCCCATCCCTCGGGCCCCTCCTGCAGCCCCTATGTCCCTGTCAGCACCCCGGCTGGTTTCTGGCCCCGTTTGCAGCTCGGTGCTGCCAGCCCCGGGTGTCCTGGCTGCAGGCCCATCGAGCACCTTCCCACGGGCACAGAGGTGCCGTGCCTGGGTCACTGCACTCGCTGCTGAGCTGACATGGCTCCGGGGCTCTGCGGGCCTCTGGAGCACCCGGGGTGCTCCTGGCCTGGGGCGGGATGAAGATCAGCATCAGCCTCTGGTGCTGCTGTGGGCCCTGAGGCCTGCAGGATCTATCCTTTTGCTCTGAGCAGGGTCCTGCCCCTGTCCCCCCATGGCTGACGGGTGTTAGGTGTGATACAGCCACGTGTTTGGTAACTGCAGCTTCATCACTGTTTTATCTTTGTTTCAGTACAAGTGAAACAGAGCATCTCGCATGTAACAAACATCATAACCAAAAGCTGTTTGAGGGAATTAATCTATTAATGGCATTAACTGGTTGGATTAAATTAATAGTGACATTAAAACCTTGACTAAACCAGCACCTCCTCTGCTGCTGATGGCATAGTACAGAGCCATATAGTCTACACTGTCAGATACAACATTTTGGCAACACAGAAATTCACATTCATTACTGGTGCAGTGGATAATCAAGATATTCTCAATTAAAATACCACTTCAGCTTCCTTTTCACCATCCAGAGCTAAAATGTAGATGATGGATAATAAAAGGGCAGCCGGGCTGCAGTGGACTACAGTGGTCTTCAGCGCTGGGACCGTGATTCTCACTGCTGCCAAAGCTGAGTGCTCCTCCAGTAGAGCTTCTTAGCCATCAGGAGGCTATTGTCATTGTTTTCAGGTGTTCCATGTAGAATAAGAAACAGATTAAACTGAAACAAGAAAAAAAAAAAGTTGAGATAGTTGCTCCTTAAAGGGGGCTATTTATGCCAGCTTCAGCTTCTCTTTAGCAGCTGCAGAGCTGCCCTAGCTTTGTGCCTTACATCTGGAGGAGGATCTTTCATCTGAAGCTTCTGTACTCCAGGATTAACATCGAGGCATGGGGGAATGATAATTTTCTCCATGCTTCTTTTATCTGTGGTGTTTCCAAGGATGCTGTGCTCAAGCCTGGCCGCAGGGCAGACAGCTGCCTGCTGAGCCTCGCCGCACGCGCTGGCAGTGGGCACTGGGGCAGGCAGGGACCATGCAGGCTGCTTCTTCTTCAGGTCCTTCGCTGGTGCAAGTCCAACACCAGCACACTACTTGTGGGTGTGACCTCTGCCCTCCTGCTCGGTAGTTTACCTTTGCTCATGTATGCTTTTACTTGAAATTCAATGTATATTTTTCAAAGAGAACCATGAAAATGAAATGAGGAAGAAAAAGACATCAGTGCCATGTTATGGTTGAGATTTTACACACATAAAAGCTCTTAAGTAGAGCTGTGTAAAACTCATTGGTCTCACTTCACAGGGGCTTGTGACAAGATTTGCGATGGCTTTTGATCCATCTCAGCCTGCACCCTCTGTGTGTGGCTTTGAGATTCACAGCTGAACTCGTTCGCTATCTCTAGGCCAAAAGGAATCAGGAGAAGTTCATTTAGACACCTGTCTCATCAGCCCTCTCTGAAACTGCCCCCTTCACATATTTTCTACATAAAGTCACTTTTTCTTTATAGACTGTAATGAATAATTTAAGAAATTCTAAATGCACAGCAAAAGATAAAGGGCATTTGCATGATACTGTTGCTAATATTTCAATCTGCTGTGAGCACAGTTTAGTCACAGAGCATGTGTGTAGTAAGTAGGCAAATGCTTCCCCGCGTATCAGCTGATACATATATATAGTCAAAGCAGCCATGGGAATTTCTGAATTTCCTGATTATGAACCTGAAGCATAGTTACACTTGCAGTGTGGGCAGTGTTGGCAGACTCTGGACTCCTGGGCATGCCAGGGCATGGCAGTTTTCCTTTCAGCCCTACCAGAGCAAGACCAACAGGCTTTTGGTGCTACTGGAAATCTGCTTTATGGATTGAAAAAAGAAAGAAGGAAAGAAGGAAAGAAGGAAGGAAGGAAGGAAGGAAAGAAAGAAAGAAAGAAAGAGAGAGAGAGAAAGAGAGAAAGAGAGAAAGGGAAAAAAAGAAAAAAAAAGGAAAAAAAAGGAGGAATGAGTTGATAGCGTGAGGTAATCGCATGCAAAGATCTACAAAAGCATGTAAATGCACATGATCTGAGAACACTGGCTGAGGTATCGAGTTCAAATGTGGTGAGTCTGGGCCAGGTTTTTAAAGCTTTCCATGCAGTTCTGTCCGCACTGAGGACGGTGCAATGATCCTACTAGGGAGAGCAGCCCCAGGGGAACAGTAACAACATGAAGCAGCTCCGGTTTCACATATGGACCCTCAAGAAGGGGGCTGAATCCTGGAGAACAAAAATTACTTCCCCAGGTGGCACACTGCTCTTTTCTGCCAGGCTGACCTGGTGCACGTGCGGCGTGCTGTGCTCTGCTCTGCCCAGGGCAGACGGGCAGCTCCTGGACATTGGGCTCAGAGAAAGCCTGGAGAGGTGATGCTGAGAAAAACTGCTGGGAGGAAACAAAGAGGATTTTAACTTGAAGATGCCAAAGGAGACAGAGAGATTTATAGGCAGCAACTGGACATTTTCCAGCCTGAATAACTTTGTAGTGCTCAACAGGCAACCTGAGTGCAGCTTTTAATGAAAAATTCATACTGTTTTCTAGAGAACATTTTTTTTTTTTCTTCTGAGTTGTTTGTTTGTTTTCTGAGATATTATCTTCAGATATAGTTAATCACCTTTCTATCAAGATGTGTAGAGCACAAGGTGTATTGCGGTGCTGTCATGTCCCGTTCCCTTTTGGGAAGAGGTGTGATGGGAGGGTTGAGCGTGGGGCTGCTGAACACGGGGCAGCGAGGCTTCCAGACACATCAGAAGGAAAGGTCTTCAGTTGCACAGGTGACAATGGTGTACTCTTGGAAAGTAACAAGAAAGCCTTAGCAATCACACTGAACAAAAACACAACTTCTCTCTTACTGAACCAGGAAAAAGGAAAAGGGCACGGCAGCAGGGTGCAGGACAGGGGTGGCACTCAGCACCGGATGCCTTGCAGCCATGAGAAATGAGGTGGAAAGGGCTTCAAATGCTGCCCTGGTAGGCAACAAAATAGCAGTGTAGGTACTGACAGCAGTGACTGTGAACAGGTAGCTAGGAAGTGGAGAAGACTGAGAGAGAGCTACAGATGTTGAAGATTGGTAAAGTTAAGAACACAGGGAAGAAATTATGTACGCATCTCAGTGACAAAAAAAATCCTATTTAGGGATGACATTGCTTAAAATCTGTTGCATTGGCATGACTGGATAGCTTTTACATAGGAGAATTAAATTAACTTCCTTGAATACCCTGAGACACAAAATAATAATTTCAAACAAACCCCAGAAAAATGGGTGGTTTCCTAAGAAGGAGAAATAATATTAGTATCTATGCCTAAAAGGGGTAAATTTAAAAATTCTTATGACCAATGACCAGTTTCCAGGCCCAGAAAATATAACAGAAAACTTGATGTGAGATGTGATCACTAAGGAATTCTTCAGTCCTGTAGTGTAGTTAATGCCAAGCAAAGTGACTTCATGAAACGTCTTAAAGACAAGTGCCATGAGAGATGACAACTTTCCTGATTAAAGGTAACTGTCACAAAACAGGTTTCCTCAAATAATTTGATTTACTGCCCCAGGCATTTTGAAAATTATGCAATATGCAGTAATGCCGCAAAACTTAAATGGATGAAAAACAGTTGAGTGATTTAAAAAATGCAACCAGGAGCAGGGCTCACTCCAGCGCGTTTCCAGCCAGCTGCCACAGGGATGTCCCCTCCTCAGCCAGCGGCACCAGCCAGAGGGCCTGCAGGGTGAGCCCCGGGGGCACGGGGCACGGAGCTGCAAGGCTCTCTGCAGCTGCCCACCAGCACCCACGGCCTCGAGGCGCGGGCAGGGGCAGCATCGGTGTGGGGACAGAGGGGGCACGAGATGATGCTTGTGGCCCAAGGCAACCGGCGAGCCAGAAGAGCCTACGTGGGGCCTGGTGCCATGCGCGTGAGGGCGGCTGCGTGGGGGCAGCACACGGGCAGGAATGAACAGCCACGTGCTATGAAGAAATTAGTAGATAAAGTGCAGGAGATCACATCAGATTATCCTAATGGTGGCTTATGGATATGAATTTAATGAACAAGTATATGTTTTTTATTCCTTTATTAAAAATAACAGATTCATCTAATCTGATTAATTTGCACTGTCTTTTACAGTTAGCACAGCATCTCGCTGTGCACGTAGCCACAAGCCAGCTCTCTGATGGAGCACGCTGGCAGAGGCTGGCTAGCCTTGGCTCTGGACAGAGGGCCTTGTTTTGCTTCTCCCGTGGCTACAGCTGAGTTTTTATTTTCATGGGTTGCTGTCTGTTGCAACAGAAAGTTATGTTTCCTCTGAAGATTAAAAGTGCTCAACCGCAAGCCTATGGACTAATGATCATTACTAATGGAAATGGTAAATACTACCCTGAAGGTTAGGTTTCATTTCATGGTTACACAGACAACAGTCAGACAACACAGTCTGGGAAATTATACTGAAATTAGCAGTATGCTTTATGCAGGGGTGAAAAGAAAAAGCTAAAAAGCAATGGGTGCTGGCCACATGGTGTGGGGACATCCATGAACGAGGGGGGGCTGGCCAAGGAGCCTCAAGCCATGCCCGCATCCCTGTGCCAGCCTAAGTGGGTCTCCAGCAGCGCAGGGCACCAGAAGCCCCCTGCCCCTGGCACCACACCAGTGCCCTGTGCCTGCCAAGCCACTGCAGCAGTGGAAGTCCCCACCGAGGAGCAGGGAGAGTGATGGATTACCTCGACCTCCACACACACCACCCGTCAAAGCATGATGAATGGCCTTTTGTCTGCTAATTAGGTGAAGGGGACAATACAGGGTGTTAGTTTTCTCATGAGCATCAAATTAGGAAAGCTGTCAAGCAAAATGACATGGATAACAATTAGGTGGTACGTTTTGAGTTATTTACCTGACCGTAATGTTAATGGAGGCATCAAAGATAAATTCTGTGCATCGTTCAAGGAGCCATCTATGTTTCCTCTGTCAGCGCAGCTCGTTACTGGCCACTCGGCATCCCCGCAGAGGGACGGTGTGCGGCGCTGTGCCGAGTCCTGGGGAAGGGGAACCGCGGGCTTGTTGTGCACCCCGAGCAGCTCTCCACACCTGCACGCTGCAGACCCTGTGCTCTTTCGCACCAGCTTCTGACATGTGCTTTAATGAAGTTGTGCCTGTTTCACAGCAGCGTGAGTGAGGAGAGAATTAGTCCCCATCTACTGCATTTGACATTTGAATTTGTCACGTTCTGATGTGAGGATGTTTGAGAGAAAGGGCACAGCACATCATCTCGGGCATGTGTTCACACTGCCCCCACCACCCCTGCATGCCACAGGAAAACATGGCAATGAGGTGTGCTTTTTAACCATCACTGCAGTCCCGTACAATTTCCTGACCTCGAACTCATACACTAATCCAGGAAAATAATCTTTGGAGAAAAACATCCCTGTCTGCAAATGCACATGTTGTTTCCATCTAGAAGAATGGGAGTAACAGTCATTATTGTCCCAGAGTATGGAACTGCACAAAATGATGTTATGAACTGATGTACTTGGATACCAGCACACTGGGACTGAGCAATGCCTGCTTCTCACAGCTGGGAGGAGATGGCTTAGTTTGAAACAGACCAAAACACACAGAAAGTGGTGCAGGACATCATCCCAGCTCTGCACGGCCACACACCCCTTGCACGCAGGATCCTGCCTGTAGGATCAGGAGGCGGCTGGCCTTTCATTCCTCCATCCTCTCATCCACCCTCACTTCTGGCCCTTGTCGTCCCGGGGGGTGAGGGGGACAGGCATCCCCTCTTTGTGTATCAATACTAATTTCAGGCAGCCATGTGGCACGTGCTAATTGGAGAATAGCCACAGAACAAATTGTAATCAACTGTTTCCAGACTGAGACCAGAAAAGTTGAGAAGTTTCTCGTGGGCATCCCTGTGGTGGTGGCAGCCTCATGGGGACACCCTGCCTGGCCACACACTGCCCGTGGAGCAGCACCGACACAGACAGGGGTACGGACATGGACACAGGCACGGACACAGCAGGGACAGCCCAAGGCCATGAAGACTGCCAGCTCCTGTTAGGGCTATGTGCTGGCCTAGCTGCCTGGAGAGCATGTAGTTTGCCTTTTTTTTTTTTTTTTTTTATAATAAAATATATTTAAATTCAAAAGTGAAACAAAGAAAAGCTGTTTGATTTTATTTATTTTATTTTATTTTTTGACTGTGCTCATGCTTTTCAGCTGCAATTATTTGCACAACCTGGAATAAATTCATGCTGGAATCATGGAAAAACACCTCCTCATCCATAAAGAAAGTGCTTACGGCTGAAGATCAAAAGAGCAAAATGTTAAACCAGAGACATGCTTCCACTGTGGAAAACCCCAGCACTCCCCTTTCTAGAGCAAGCAACAATTCACAGATTTTTTTTTGCCTTCTCAATAAAAACATCTAGTAGGCCCACACAGGAAATTTGTGCCAAAGGAATCACATTCTCTATGTAAAAGAGAGCAACAAAAAAAAAATCTAATAGCAGCCTGCCAGTGACCATTTGGGGACTAAAAGAGGCGTGTGGCATGCTCCAGGTACCATCCAGCCCGGGCGCAGGGCACTGCTGACTCCTTGGGCAGAGGCCACGTTCCCCTGTGATATCCTCCTGCTGGGCCAGCTCCTCCTCCTCTGACGCCTCGCAGGAATTACCTCCGAGGTTTTTGTTGCATCTTAGACACACTCAAATAAAGTGTGTTTTGTTTGTTTAAAGTTTCACTCATTTAAATATTGAAAACATTATTAAAAAAAAAATCCAAGCCAGATTTCTTTTGACAATTATATCAAGAGGACTTGGATGGTGCCAAGTTTTAGGTTTTTGTACACTAATTCTCAATTGTGCTCTGCAGGCATTGGTTTGCTGACAACCATCTGTTTCAACCCAACTTTTTTCCTTAAAGTCTGCCCAAGAGAAATTAAAATATCAAAAGGAAATATTTCAGAGGGAGAGGAAAGGAAGCTAAGGAGAAGGATGTTGAAGTTGAAAACAGCTTTGGAAATTAAGCTTTGCTTAAGCTATGTGTTGCCACCGACGTGTGTACTGGCGAGCTTGAGCAGGCTCAGCGTCATGGGCATGGTGGCCTTCAGCTTGAAACAAGATTTGTGGAAATGCTGCTTGGATATCACTGAGGTCTGCCCACCGTGGTTTCACTGCCTTGTCAGGTTTGTCGTAGCCTCTCTCCAAGTGTCTTATGAAACACTGTCACATCGAGCGTAGAACAGATCTCAGAGAGAAAAATTGCCACAGAAAATGACAGCAGCATCGCTTTTAGGCAATACAGAGTTCTGGCCAGCTTCTCTTCATATGATCAGCTTACCCCATGACTAAATTAACCATTTGTAATTAAAATGGTACTAAAAAGCAGATGGAACATATTAATTAAATGTCACGGTTGGTTTCCCATAGCCTTTTGATATTGAGAGCTACGCCAAACACACAAATAACAAAAAAGAAGCTGATGGCTGCAGGCTGGGCTTGCAGGAGCTGGCCGGGACAGTGTGGGGGCAGCCCCTGGGGGCACAGATCCCCCCCCTCCGGGTGCATCCCCGGCTCTGTGGGCAGGGGCAGCAGAGCTCCACGCAGGAGCCAGCCCCAGCCTCCCTCCTGCCAGCCAGCATGGCTCAGACCTTTCGTGGAGGGAAAAATTAGAAGTGAGAACAATGAAATTCATTCACAAAGTGTAATTTTATCACAACTGCTGTCTCTCTCTTTGAAATAATTTTGTAAAAGACAGAATTACTGTCATTTGTGTCAAAGCATAATTTCCCCTGTTAAAACAAGGCACATTATGCCCCAACTTTATGGAACAACAAAACAGAATTAGAGGGTTTTTTCTTATATATATATGAAGCCACTGATTTTTGCTGTTGAATGAAAATACTTCCGTGAGCCAAAGCAGCCCATCTGCCAGAAGTGCAGGGAGTGGCTCTGTGCTGTCTCATGCTCCAGGGCCCAGGGTCCCCTTCCCAGGTATTGAAAGGGAGGTCAGGGGCTCCCCGTGCATGCTTGGTGCATGGACGTGCAAGCTACAAACCACGCAAGTATGGACCAATCTGCCCTTTAAAACATGAAAACCTCGGTTGCTGCCCCCCTTGCACTGAACCTTATAATTATATGTTCTTTATATGCCTAATGTGATTTTACTCCCATGGATCGGATTTTCCCCGAAAATAAAATATCAATACATAATAATAAAGATAAACAGAGAACACTCTGTCATCAATAAAGTGAAGGAAATGCTCCATGCTTCATGTAAGAAAAAACTAAATGATAGTAGAGAATTCAAAGAGTCACAAAAATGAACGCCATGGGAGAAAAGCTGCTCAGAAACAGGTTGGCTGAGGATGAAGAAGATTGACCCTTGTAAATGGAGGGTGCACTCCTGGCATATAAAGAGAAACCTTTGTCAACATTCCTGTCAAAAAGCTTAACCTCATTGCAAACAACACACCACACCACTTAGAAAAACAAAAGCATGGAAAGATGAATAGCTCTGTCACTAATCAGTGTGAAACTGTTAATTTTAATTGAATTATAGCAAACTTGAAGTCAAACAGATAAGTCCTAAT
Source organism: Oxyura jamaicensis (assembly GCF_011077185.1). NCBI lineage: Eukaryota > Metazoa > Chordata > Aves > Anseriformes > Anatidae > Oxyura > Oxyura jamaicensis. Next base: position 31,553,333 of record NC_048900.1, on the reverse strand, counting down.
CCTGTAATGCTTTAATTTTCTTTCTAATATTTTTCTAATATTCTAAAATACCATGTTACTTACACCGCTTAATCAATTTCATGTTGAATTTGTGAAACTCTGATAGCGTATTGTTGTTTTTAAACAAATAAATGGATTGCAATTTCAAAAGGTTATTGTGAAGGCAGCAGTGAGGGATGTGCAGCCAGGCTCGGGGAGCGGCGGCGGGCGTGCTCGCTGCTGAGGACACCCGACGTGCTGCCCACGCACCGCGTGGTTTGGGAGCCCTGGGAGATTCCTGCTCTGTCCGGTGTCTGTGGGCTGCCAGCAGGGCAGGCTGGCCACAAGCCAGAACACACCAAGAGGTGGATCCGGCACTCCTCCCAACGCTGCTGTTGAGTGTGGCAACCGTCGGCTGCCTTTCCTTCCATTTCCACCACGGCAGATGAAATTTTGGCAGGCAAACAGCTGGACCGATGCTGGCCGTGGCCTGGGCCAGGGAGCAGGCAGCGTGGCGAGCAGCAGCGTGAGTTTTCCCTTCCTTCCCTATTGCAGTCAGAGAGGCAGAGCGCCTCAGCGGCTCTCCCTGAGTGCCAGCTGTGGGTCTTTAAATGGCTAACAGGAAGCCAAAGGCACGGCTCAGGCTCTTCTTAATCCTTCCATGGAAGATGACAGTAAGATTTCTGCTGTATCAACAAAAATAAAAAACAACTGGCTTGCCCAGCTCGAGGTTTTATTCCAAATTCCCTCAGGTATTTTGTCCATGAGAAAAAATATAAATTGCTGAATTTCTGTGTATTTTTTTATTTCAGAGTAGATTCTGCATATTTCCTACATTCAAAGCTAAGAGCAGTAACAGAGGAGCTGTGCCGCTCACAGGTTCGGTATTGCTGGTGAGGCTGCAGACAGCTCTTGGGTGGCCTGCTCCATGCCTGGCTGCACAGCTGCCCTGCGGTGCAAAGAGCTGAGCGATGTGGGAGGCTGGGGTCCCCGTGTGTGGTGTGTGAGGCCGGGGTCCCGGTGCGGGGTGCGGGAGGCAAGGCGGCAGGGAGGCTCCCCACTCGGTGACCGCATGCACAGGAAGCACACGCTGATCCCTGGCTGCTCCTGGTAACAAAGGATGGAGTCAGGTAGTTTCCTTACTCAGTACAAGTTCATCTGCTATTGGCAAGGGAGGAATTCAAATCTTCCGAGGCACTAAGGCATGAGCGTAAGCTACCGCAACAGGATTTGTATGGAGATAAGGCAGAGCTTGCTGGCAGAGGCATGCTCCGGACTCCTCAGACCTTTACTCCCCATAGGCTTGTATATACTTAACAGATTTATAGAAAAGGCAAAACTTGCAAGAAACAAAAAGACTCAATTAAATCCCTCTCTTCCAATTTATTATGCCATGCCAAAGATGAAAACAAGAGAGTGCAGTGCAGCCAGAGCTGCGTGTAGAAAGCTGATTTATGCCCCTGACTGGCGAACAGCAAGTGCATGAGAAATGGCAGAGATTCCTAATGAGTGAGTAATCTGTGAGAGAGCTTTTCCAATAACTCAAACAAGATAAAATAAAAATGCCTGCAACAGACATTGGGATTTTTCTAATGAATTTGCTCTATGAACCGTTCATAATCCATGTTTATTCCATCTTCTAAAATTAGGTTTATCTGAACAAAGTTCAGACAAATATGTTTTTAAGATCTGTTTATAGGCATTTAGACAACTGAAGGCTTAGTATTAGATTATAAGCTTGTACTTTACAGTCACAAGGAGAAAGCACCATCGCTCCTGCTGGCAGAGCGAGTCCCTTCTGCGGGGGGGTGGCTCCTGCCCCACTGCTGGACACACGGCACCTGCAGCCCAGGTCTGGGCAGTAGCCACCGCTTCCCCCAGGCACACACGCGCACACGCAGCCGTGCACACACAAAGACATGCATATACACATGCATGCAAACATGAGCTCATGCACATGGACACACACATGCATGCGCACAGGCATGCACACATACAGACCTGCATGCATACACATACACCTCACATATGCACACACACACTGGAGTTTTTCTTTGTTGTCTTCGTTATCAAAAATGCTTGTCAGGCCTGTGTCTCTGTGCTTTATTTATCGTTTTCCCTGTTAATTATTATTCCCCTTGAGATGAAATGAAGCAGATGCTGTTGTATTCCTCACACCCTTACAAGAACTTAGATGGGGAAATAACTGTATCCACTCCCAAACTATACCTCAGCAATGCAGTCACAAATACGAACAAAGGAACATAAGTGGAGGGAAGAGGAAAAAAATGACAAATTCAAGTCTTCCTCACCCAGCTCTCCAAAGGCAGCTCGGTTGTGCATCATCCCTTATAAAGGCTAAACTTAATGGCAGTCAGTCCATAATTTGTTTTCTTCAGTATATGTATGAGAGATGCCTTCATACCTCATTCAGAGAGGGAAGCAAAAATGGTAAGTTATTTGATCAGTATTTATTTTGACTGTTCATTATCAAGCCAATGTCTGAATATTTTGGGAAGATTTTCTGAATACATTTGTGCATGGGATAAATATCAGGAAACTCATATTTCCTTCCAAATAGCCTCAACAGAACAAGATGCTAAATTTAGTAACTAAATTATTCATCATATGATAGTCTCTTGATCTTAATCTTTGACTCTTTATGCCTGGCAGCAGAATACACTCTGAAGACAAACATTTTTCATGGTTGTTATCTTCTACACACAAAAAATGTACTCTCAGTGGTAGACTGAACCAGAAAAACATCAAGGCTGTGAAATGAGACCCCAGCAGTATCTACAGATGAACGGAGTTAATTTTTCCCTCTAAACACATTGGATTAAGGCTGTAATTTAACTCAGTGTAGATGATGTCCCCAGGGCACTTGCAGATCCCAAATCGCTTAAGAAGCCTAGTGATTTTTTTCATTGTCTTACTTGGCATCAGGCTTGCACCCAATAGTTACAAACTTGGTGCATGGAGGTGCTCCGTGGTTCACAGAGGAGAATTTGGTAGCTGGCTGCCCTGCGCCCTGTGAGTGACTGGAGGAGCTGGGCTGGGAGGCAGCAGACACTCCAGCACCATGCTCAAGCCAAGCAAGAGGCTGGTGGGCAGCCTGGCTACTGGCAAACGAGCTCCTCTGCATGCTGCGCTGCTGGGTTCAGTCCAGGACAGCTGATTTCAAACTGGGTTGAAGATCTCCATCCAACATTACAGTCCCAAATGGTTTTCTTGAGGCCACTAGAATTCCTGCAGCTTTCAAGCTTCTCCCAGCCTTTGGCTTAGCACTGGACGGTGTGTCCTGGCACTGAGGACGATTCCCCTCCTCCGTGACTCCAGCCTGCACAGCAGCTATAAACCTCATCACCACTGTGCCAGTGAGTCGCTGTCAGGAGAGGAACCCTCTGTGTGATTTCATTAAAGCCAGTAAGACGTGTCCCTTCTTGGATTAAAGCCACACTAACCTGCAAAGCCAGCTCAAGGCACTGTATGTGTCTCCGGAACTGTACAGAAGACTATCTGTGCTGGGAGTGACAACTGATTCACCGAAGGAAATCATTTTCTACCCCACTCTCAGCACACAGCTCACACTACTGCAGAGCTTTGCTGTGGCCCTGCTGCGCCGGGCTCCCTGCCGCGATGCTGGCAGCAGCCCCTGCTCTCCTCTCACCTCAAGGCAGCAGAAGTGCTGCCTCCAAACAGCATTTTGAGGGCCTGTGCCCGTTTCTCTTGGGGAATAGCAAGGCTGTCATGCCTTCAGATGGTGCCCATGCTGCCCACACATTTCCTGTGCTGCACCTCAGGGCGCACGGGGGCTGAGGCCTGTTCCCCAAGGAGTGTGACAAGCACCGTGGGTGCACGGTCTCTGGGAACAGTATGCTGTATTTTTATTTTCTGTGGGATATCTGCATGAGGCAAGAAGGTCTCTTTGTCTCACACATGGAATGGGCTGGGGCCTTCACATCAGGGCTGCCCCCCCCTTTTTGTGTCTCCTCTGTTTTGCACACCTGACCAGAAGGGAGTGTTGCGTGGAATGAGATTTGTAATACTGAGTATTATGGTTTTAACTAACACGCTTTGTGATAAATGAGCAGGGAAAAAAATAAAAATTAAAATATATATATATATAAAAAAGAAAGAAATCCCCTTCCACAGCCCTTCTGAATGGGGTTTAAAAAGGCTTTTCCAGGGAGCCTTTTCCAAACGTGTCACACAGCGAGTACAGGGTCCAGCAGTGGCAGAGCTCCCTCCCAGGACCAACCCTTCTCCTCTGCCCTTGTCTCGTCCTGCTGCTGTCCCCTGCTCGGTGCCTGCAGGGGTGCTCCTGCCACCGGCAGCCCCCCGTGCCCATGGACCTGCAGCACACGGAGCCCATGGGGAGCAGAGTGGGGCCATCCTGCAGGAGGGCAGGGGGACCTTCCCTGCCTCGTGCCACCCACCGCCACCTGCAGTGCAGCTGCTGGGGGGGACTCCCAAGGAGCTGTGCTTGCTGCCACGCAGTTTTCATCTCTTGGTGTCCCCCTGGACAGACGAGAGTACCACATAGCTGGTGTGGCAGGGCTGCTCTCAGGGGATGGAGCTGGATCTGTAGGCAGCGTCCCTCCACCCCAGTGTGCAGGAGTCAGAAGCTCGAAACTAGCAGATATGGGCATTTTAAAAATGCATTCAGGCATATCTCCTTAGAAATTAGCTTCTGCTAGGAAAGACCGTAACACATCTGTTCAGGAACCGTCATGGGCTTTGCTTTTCTGACAGGTAGGAGAAGTTTATCTGACGAGCTGGCTACCTGCACTGGGGGAAGGTTCATTTTATGCAACTCAGTGAATGGTAGGAGTGTGCATCCAGAATTTACATTTCCGAATAGCAGACAACACTCATCTAATCTTGAGTCAGCTCACCACCTGTTCAGATGCAAACCAAAGGTCTTTGTTTTCTCCTGACTTCCTGCTTCTGCTGCTAAGACACGACCCATTTTGTTGGGGTTTGTTTATTTGCTTATTTTTATGCTAAAAGATTGGAAGGATCTTTGAGGAGCATCTGTACACTCCAGTTATGCTATTATCTAATGATTTAGGATGTGGCACAATTTATCTGGTATTATGGAAATCATGTCATGTTTGTTAAATTAAGGGTTTAGTTGTATGAGTTAACAGATTTAATTTCTTAGGTAATAAACTGCTGTGAAATGATTTCTGAGTCATCCTTTTCTTGCCTTAGAAAATGCAGAGGCTGCAGGAGGCACAGTGGTAGGGGGCCCTGCACCACAGGCCAGGGGATCCTGCTGTGCCGCTGCCCCTCAAGCACTTCAAGGTATTCGTCCTCGGGGGGTGTATCTGAAGTCAGGAGTCATCCTGCCCATCTGGGCGGATCTCTGCAGTGTCAGAGCAGCTAAGGCTTTGCCTCTGTTTGTTCTTCCCTCATGTGGGATCTGGTCAATTGTACTGGTGACCTCAGGTCTCTGCTCCTCGACTAACTTCTCTGGGCCATCTAATTACACTATTCTCATCTTTTTCAGCATATATATATTAACCTTTTAAGTTATGAGATGATTGTTGATGTAGCCAGAAGAAAAACAAACAAACAAAAAACAACAAGAACAAAAGCAATACCTTCGTGGACAGGTAAAGAGAGTCTGAACAGAAAACTCTGATCCTGAGGCATATCCTGCTTCTATCTGCTCTTAATGAAGAGCCATCACCTTGTAGGGTCTGACCTGTAATCAGAAACTTTCCATCTCAAGGTTCTTTCAACTGATAAGACCGTAATGGCATTACAAACACATTTATCATCTCATATTTTCTCTCCCACCTGCACAGACACTTCAGATAAGGCAACGTGCTCAGGAGTTATTTATGGTTAGTGTGACCATTAGCTGCATATGTGCGTGTAAGGTACAGTTTCTGTAATGGGACTATAAATCGTTTCAATTATTCATCTTTCTATATTTACAGCAGTGACACTTTTTAATATTGCAACTTCTTATTCATCTTTGCTAAATTTACAGTAGTGACATTTTTTTAATATTGTAACTTCTTTCCTTACAAGAGGCAGCTACGGGTCTCTGTCGGACTGAAATGAAATTCTTTGGGAAGTGATGAGAAAAGCTCACTTCAGTTACCCGACAAAGAGATCTTTATGCAAGGAGCTTCCCAAAGCAGATAATGAAGAAATATGTGCCTGCTTATGTATGCAGCTAAACCAGCACCGATGACTCACCCTTTGATCAAGAGTCATTTGAAGTAAGGAGCCGCCTTTAAATGAAGCAAAGTATCAATGTAAATTAAAACAGGAAAAGAAGCATGACATGTTGGTCCCAGACCTACTATTGACTCCACTAAGAACAAGATCAGACTCATTATGTACCCAATTAACCAGACCTAGCAGTAGACATCCAGTGGGCATGGGATGGGCTCTGGCACAGCACACGCTGCAGCCCACGAGGGCTTGCCAACATCAGCCTGGGGAAGGCTTACCCCGGGCTGGCTTTCACCTGTCATCTAGGCACAAGATTAACCTTAATCAGAGCTTGACGTGTATATCCATTCAGCACAGGATTAATTGACTACAGCTCACTCTAACACAACGTATTGCAGAGCAAGCGGGGCTCATCCTGGCAGGCCCAGCTTCCCTCACCTGCTGCTCCTGGACAGGAAACAACAACGTGCACCACCTCGTGGTGGGGAAGGGGCAGCCAGCGCACTGGGCTTCTCCTCTGTGGAGATGAAGCCGAGCCCAGGCTCACCCACCAGGTTTCTCACCCAACTTTTGCTTTACGTTGAGCATGACCCGAGCCACAGGTTGGGTGCATCGTGCTTGCTGCTCGCCAGGCATGTGCTGCTTCAGGAATGGAGGCAGTGCGACTGGTTTACAATCACCTTTTCTACTCTTTACAGTGATGGAAAAAAGCAAAGAAAAAGGCAAAACTAAAGCAAATTGAGGGAATGGAGAGGCTGAAGGTCATTTGAGAAGGGAAAAAAGGAAGAAGAAAGGTGGATATACAGACCTGACAGAAGACTAATCATCTGTATCAGATTGTTTTTTTTTTTTAGTTTCCAGAATGCTCACACTTTCTTCTAACAGACAGTTGCTTCAGGTACTCCTCTGCCCATGTCTGTCTGTCTTAACCGAGACTTTGCAGATAAAATATGTTTTATCAGTTTATCACTTTAATTGTTTATCACTTTTTTGCTCAATTTTATTCATTTCTAACTAGCTCTGAAAGCTCAGGGAGCAGTAGAGTTATGTAACTGCAAAGTCAGTTTATAAGCAAATGCATTTGAAACTCCTGAGGGGGAAAAAAGGGAACACACTGTATACTGGCCTGATCTCACACTTTCTGAAGTCATCCTATGTTTTTCCTCCAACTTTAATTAGCTCTGAATCAAAAAAGGAACACTGCAGAACAAGCCTCAGTATTTGGGGAGTTAATTTATTCACAAAAATCTAAGTGATAAATATCCCATCAATTAACCTGAGCTGTATGAAGGCATACAGTGAAGTGGCTGATTGTAGAATGTCTAATATACCAGTGTTATCAGCTCTATGTCTCGTAAGGTGATAAATGGAGGTACCAGAATTGGTGAGATATGATCACATATTATTTATTGTTTGGTACAATGCCCTGTCCTGGTCATGGAGCTGCAAGCAAATTGCAGTTTGCTTATCGACGTCCCTCACAAGGCTGCACTGTCGGGCTGCGCTCGCCTGCCTTGGGCCGGTGGGGCACTGGGGGTGCCCGTTCCCCCCATGCCCTCGCTGGCCCCAACAGTGCTCCAAGTCAGCAACTGCTCAAGAGCTGTGTACTCACTGAGGAGGGAAGCAGATCTTTCTCATTATTTTCAGCAGACACTCCTGTGCTCTCAGCAGGGCTTGTTTCTGCCAGCTCATTTCTGAGATGGGTGGTTAGAAACTCAGAAAGCACTACTGTGGCTCTCATAAAGGAAAAGAAGGAAATGGCAGACAATGCTGGAAACTTTCTTTAGAGAGAAAGCATCTGAAGATTAATGGAAGAGAAGGAAATTAGCAGGGACCTGACCCCTCAGCGTGGTCCTGGTGGAGAACAACAGCTGCAGCTGTCATGAGCTAATGGTGAATTTTATTAGAAATTTTATTCTCTGATGAAAAAGTTTTGGCAACATGCCAATCGGCACTGACAGCCAGCCAGATAAAGTCCAGCTTCATGTGGCAGACCTTCCAGCGCTGCAGAACTGAAGTCAGCAGCTCAGCACTGCACCGCCGCTGCCTCCTCTTTGCGCCTGCACGCACCGCTTCGTTCCCGAGGTGGCTCTTCTCACATGCAGGTGCATGCGGATACCTGCATGTCACATCCGCACAGAAATGAATACAGCAGCCAGTTCTTGCAAAAGCAATAAGTGAATGGAAAGCAGAGTATTAGATTATTTACACTGCCCTATATTTTAAAGTCAAAAAGACATCCCCAGCATGGTAGGGGAGAATAGGAATTTCTGAGGGATTTGAAGCACTAACAGAGATTGTAATGCTGATCAAGATGTACGACCTACACTGATGAAATATTAAAAAAAAATATACTGAAGAAGAACAGTGTTCGAGGCTTTTGGAACCTTGACACAAATAGGGGCTCCTTGGGCAGAAATTATTTCTATGCAAAATACAGTAAGTAAATAGAGTAACTTACCAGAAAATAAATAAATAAATAAATAAATAAATAAATACAATAGTTCAGATACCCACAGAGGTATTTCTAAATACCAGGTCTAAATACCAGGTCTAAATCAGAAATACTAAAAATATTCAAGATTCAAATGAGCTAATGAAAGGCAATAAATAAATAAATAAAATCATGTCTGAATTCTATTGTGCTAATAAAAGTATCACCAGGTAAATACATTCAGCTGAGACACTTGAAAGCTTCAAGGACAAGTTCAGGTTGATTTTATGGAGGTTTTGTTTTGAATTTAATCTCACTAATTATTTTAATAATTAAAAATGTTCTGCTAAAGCAGGTTGTAATTAGCTAATTATTTGCACTGTTTATGTTTCCTGCTTACTTACACATTTTCATTATTCTGCTAAATTTGAATAGAAACTCTTCAAAACTGCTGGCGCTTCCATCTCAAGTTATCTAACCGGGAGGAGTGGGGACACACGGGCCCTCCTCCTCCACTCCTGCGGGGCACCCCATTTAGGTGAGACTCAGAGCCAATGTTGGGAGCCAGGGAGCTTCTGCTGTACAGAAGAGCCAATGTTGGGAGCCAGGGAGCTTCTGCTGTACAGAAGTGGTACCACAGCACGACGCTGTGGTGGGGCCGCCCTGGCACGCAGCTTTTCCACTTGGCACCTTCTCTGTCCTGTGCTGAAGCCATTTGCTAACCATGTGCCACTCCCTTCCAGTCCCGCAGAAAAGCTGCACTGGTATTTGCTGTTCCACGTACGTTGTAACGACTTGTTTCCTCCCTCCCTGCCAGCATGTGGTGCGTTGCTGTGATAAAGGAGAGAGGCAGAGAAATGCTGGACATACAGCTTTTCTTATCTATGTTCCTGCTGATGTTGTTCCTGCAGCACTTGTCTCTGCTGTGTCTGAGTGCAGGAGTAGGTGCATCGCATGAAGCAAGTATTGAAAGTGAGAGCATGCATATCATATGGGAGCATGCATATCATATGGGAGCAGGTGTATCATATG